>NW_026968337.1:0-103000 GCF_028390025.1 Pseudophryne corroboree
TTATGCTCTTAAATCAACTTTTTTCATCTCAGGGATTCATTTTGGGATGGTAGCTAAAGTTTAAAGCAGAAATTGGGGACGTTTTAAAATTTTCATTTTTGACCAAAAATGATGGGTCCGGGGCTTAGGGAATTTTTCATAAAGCACAAAACAATTGAAGCTACTGTTCAAAAATCATGCTCTTAAATCAACTTTTTTCATCTCAGGGATTCATTTTGGGATGGTAACTAAAGTTTAAAGCAGAAATTGGGGCACTTTTAAAATTTTCATTTTTGACCAAAATTGATGGGTCCGGGGCTTAGGGAATTTTTCATAAAGCACAAAACAATTGAAGCTACTGTTCAAAAATCATGCTCTTAAATCAACTTTTTTCATCTCAGGGATTCATTTTGGGATGGTAACTAAAGATTAAAGCAGAAATTGGGGCACTTTAAAAAATTTCATTTTTGACCAAAATCGATGGGTCCGGGGCTTAGGGAATTTTTCATACAGCACAAAACAATTGAAGCTCCTGTTCTAAAATCATTCTCTTAAATCAACTTTTTTTTATCTGAGGGATTCATTTTGGGATGGTAACTAAAGTTTAAAGCAGAAATTGGGGACGTTTTAAAATTTTCATTTTGACCAAAATCAATGGGTCCGGGGCTTAGGGAATTTTTCATAAAGCACAAAACAATTGAAGCTCCTGTTCAAAAATCATTCTCTTAAATCAACTTTTTTCATCTTAGGGATTCATTTTAGAGAAGGTAACTAAAGTTTAAAGCAGAAATCGGGGCACTTTTAAAATTTTCATTTTTGACCAAAAATGATGGGTCCGGGGCTTAGGGAATTTTTCATACATCACAAAACAATTGAAGCTCCTGTTCAGAAATCATGCTCTTAAATCAACTTTTTTCATCTCAGGGATTCATTTTGGGATGGTAACTAAAGATTAAAGCAGAAATTGGGGCACTTTTAAAACTTTAATTTTGACCAAAATCGATGGGGCCGGGGCTTAAGGAATTTTTCATACAGCACAAAACAATTGAAGCTCCTGTTCAAAAATCATGCTCTTAAATCAACTTTTTTCATCTCAGGGATTCAGTTTGGGATGTTAACTAAAGTTTAAAGCAGAAATTGGGGCTTTTTTTAAATTTTCATTTTTGACCAAAATCGATGGGTCCGAGGCTTAGGGAATTTTTCATATAGCACAAAACAATTGAAGCTACTGTTCAAAAATTATGCTCTTAAATCAACTTTTTTCACCTCAGGGATTCATTTTGGGATGGTAACTAAAGTTTAAAGCAGAAATTGCGGCACTTTTAAAATTTTCATTTTTGACCAAAATCGATGGGTCCGAGGCTTAGGGAATTTTTCATACAGCACAAAACAATTGAAGCTCCTGTTCAAAAATCAAGCTCTTAATTCAACTTTTTTCATCTCAGGGATTCATTTTGGGATGGTAACTAAAGTTTAAAGCAGAAATTGGGGACGTTTTAAAATTTTCATTTTTGACTAAAATCAATGGGTCCGGGGCTTAGGGAATTTTTCATAAAGCACAAAACAATTGAAGCTCCTGTTCAAAAATCATGCTCTTAAATCAACTTTTTTCATCTTAAGGATTCATATTTAGATGGTAACTAAAGTTTAAAGCAGAAATCGGGGCACTTTTAAAATTTTCATTTTTGACCAAAAATTATGGGTCCGGGGCTTAGGGAATTTTTCATACAGCACAAAACAATTATAGCTACTGTTCAAAAATTATGCTCTTAAATCAACTTTTTTCATCTCAGTGATTCATTTTGGGATGGTAACTAAAAAATTAAAGCAGAAATTGGGGCACTTTTAAAACTTTAATTTTGACCAAAATTGATGGGTCCGGGGCTTAGGGAATTTTTCATATAGCACAAAACAATTGAAGCTACTGTTCAAAAATTATGCTCTTAAATCAACTTTTTTCACCTCAGGGATTCATTTTGGGATGGTAACTAAAGTTTAAAGCAGAAATTGGGGCACTTTTAAAATTATCATTTTTGACCAAAATCGATGGGTCCGGGGCTTAGGGAATTTTTCACTCAGCACAAAACCGTTGAGGCTCCTGTTCAAAAATCATGCTCTTAAATCAACTTTTTTCATCTTAGGGATTCATTTTGAGAAGGTAACTAAAGTTTAAAGCAGAAATCGGGGCACTTTTAAAATTTTCATTTTTGACCAAAAATGATGGGTCCGGGGCTTAGGGAATTTTTCATACATCACAAAACAATTGAAGCTCCTGTTCAAAAATCATGCTCTTAAATCAACTTTTTTCATCTCAGGGATTCATTTTGGGATGGTAACTAAATATTAAAGCAGAAATTGGGGCACTTTTAAAACTTTAATTTTGACCAAAATCGATGGGGCCGGGGCTTAAGGAATTTTTCATAAAGCACTAAACAATTGAAGCTCCTGTTCAAAAATCATGCTCTTTAATCAACTTTTTTCATCTTAGGGATTCATTTTGAGAAGGTAACTAAAGTTTAAAGCAGAAATCGGGGCACTTTTAAAATTTTCATTTTTGACCAAAAATGATGGGTCCGGGGCTTAGGGAATTTTTCATACATCACAAAACAATTGAAGCTCCTGTTCAAAAATCATGCTCTTAAATCAACTTTTTTCATCTCAGGGATTCATTTTGGGATGGTTACTAAAGATTAAAGCAGAAATTGGGGCACTTTTAAAACTTTAATTTTGACCAAAATCGATGGGGCCGGGGCTTAAGGAATTTTTCATACAGCACAAAACAATTGAAGCTCCTGTTCAAAAATCATGCTCTTAAATCAACTTTTTTCATCTCAGGGATTCATTTTGGGATGGTAACTAAAGTTTAAAGCAGAAATTGGGGACGTTTTAAAATTTTCATTTTTGACCAAAATCAATGGGTCCGGGGCTTAGGGAATTTTTCATAAAGCACAAAACAATTGAAGCTACTGTTCAAAAATCATGCTCTTAAATCAACTTTTTTCATCTCAGGGATTCATTTTGGGATGGTAACTAAAGATTAAAGCAGAAATTGGGGCACTTTAAAAAATTTCATTTTTGACCAAAATCGATGGGTCCGGGGCTTAGGGAATTTTTCATACAGCACAAAACAATTGAAGCTCCTGTTCTAAAATCATTCTCTTAAATCAACTTTTTTTTTATCTCAGGGATTCATTTTGGGATGGTAACTAAAGTTTAAAGCAGAAATTGGGGACGTTTTAAAATTTTCATTTTGACCAAAATCAATGGGTCCGGGGCTTAGGGAATTTTTCATAAAGCACAAAACAATTGAAGCTCCTGTTCAAAAATCATTCTCTTAAATCAACTTTTTTCATCTTAGGGATTCATTTTAGAGAAGGTAACTAAAGTTTAAAGCAGAAATCGGGGCACTTTTAAATTTTTCATTTTTGACCAAAAATGATGGGTCCGGGGCTTAGGGAATTTTTCATACATCACAAAACAATTGAAGCTCCTGTTCAGAAATCATGCTCTTAAATCAACTTTTTTCATCTCAGGGATTCATTTTGGGATGGTAACTAAAGATTAAAGCAGAAATTGGGGCACTTTTAAAACTTTAATTTTGACCAAAATCGATGGGGCCGGGGCTTAAGGAATTTTTCATACAGCACAAAACAATTGAAGCTCCTGTTCAAAAATCATGCTCTTAAATCAACTTTTTTCATCTCAGGGATTCAGTTTGGGATGTTAACTAAAGTTTAAAGCAGAAATTGGGGCTTTTTTTAAATTTTTATTTTTGACCAAAATCGATGGGTCCGAGGCTTAGAGAATTTTTCATATAGCACAAAACAATTGAAGCTACTGTTCAAAAATTATGCTCTTAAATCAACTTTTTTCACCTCAGGGATTCATTTTGGGATGGTAACTAAAGTTTAAAGCAGAAATTGCGGCACTTTTAAAATTTTCATTTTTGACCAAAATCGATGGGTCCGAGGCTTAGGGAATTTTTCATACAGCACAAAACAATTGAAGCTCCTGTTCAAAAATCAAGCTCTTAATTCAACTTTTTTCATCTCAGGGATTCATTTTGGGATGGTAACTAAAGTTTAAAGCAGAAATTGGGGACGTTTTAAAATTTTCATTTTTGACTAAAATCAATGGGTCCGGGGCTTAGGGAATTTTTCATAAAGCACAAAACAATTGAAGCTCCTGTTCAAAAATCATGCTCTTAAATCAACTTTTTTCATCTTAAGGATTCATTTTTAGATGGTAACTAAAGTTTAAAGCAGAAATCGGGGCACTTTTAAAATTTTCATTTTTGACCAAAAATGATGGGTCCGGGGCTTAGGGAATTTTTCATACAGCACAAAACAATTATAGCTACTGTTCAAAAATTATGCTCTTAAATCAACTTTTTTCATCTCAGGGATTCATTTTGGGATGGTAACTAAAAAATTAAAGCAGAAATTGGGGCACTTTTAAAACTTTAATTTTGACCAAAATTGATGGGTCCGGGGCTTAGGGAATTTTTCATATAGCACAAAACAATTGAAGCTACTGTTCAAAAATTATGCTCTTAAATCAACTTTTTTCACCTCAGGGATTCATTTTGGGATGGTAACTAAAGTTTAAAGCAGAAATTGGGGCACTTTTAAAATTATCATTTTTGACCAAAATCGATGGGTCCGGGGCTTAGGGAATTTTTCACTCAGCACAAAACCGTTGAGGCTCCTGTTCAAAAATCATGCTCTTAAATCAACTTTTTCATCTTAGGGATTCATTTTGAGAAGGTAACTAAAGTTTAAAGCAGAAATCGGGGCACTTTTAAAATTTTAATTTTTGACCAAAAATGATGGGTCCGGGGCTTAGGGAATTTTTCATACATCACAAAACAATTGAAGCTCCTGTTCAAAAATCATGCTCTTACATCAACTTTTTTCATCTCAGGGATTCATTTTGGGATGGTAACTAAAGATTAAAGCAGAAATTGGGGCACTTTTAAAACTTTAATTTTGACCAAAATCGATGGGGCCGGAGCTTAAGGAATTTTTCATAAAGCACAAAACAATTGAAGCTCCTGTTCAAAAATCATGCTCTTTAATCAACTTTTTTCATCTTAGGGATTCATTTTGAGAAGGTAACTAAAGTTTAAAGCAGAAATCGGGGCACTTTTAAAATTTTCATTTTTGACCAAAAATGATGGGTCCGGGGCTTAGGGAATTTTTCATACATCACAAAACAATTGAAGCTCCTGTTCAAAAATCATGCTCTTAAATCAACTTTTTTCACCTCAGGGATTCATTTTGGGATGGTAACTAAAGTTTAAAGCAGAAATTGCAGCACTTTTAAAATTTTCATTTTTGACCAAAATCAATGGGTCCGGGGCTTAGGGAATTTTTCATAAAGCACAAAACAATTGAAGCTCCTGTTCAAAAATCATTCTCTTAAATCAACTTTTTTCATCTTAGGGATTCATTTTAGAGAAGGTAACTAAAGTTTAAAGCAGAAATCGGGGCACTTTTAAAATTTTCATTTTTGACCAAAAATGATGGGTCCGGGGCTTAGGGAAGTTTTCATACATCACAAAACAATTGAAGCTCCTGTTCAGAAATCATGCTCTTAAATCAACTTTTTTCATCTCAGGGATTCATTTTGGGATGGTAACTAAAGATTAAAGCAGAAATTGGGGCACTTTTAAAACTTTAATTTTGACCAAAATCGATGGGGCCGGGGCTTAAGGAATTTTTCATACAGCACAAAACAATTGAAGCTCCTGTTCAAAAATCATGGTCTTAAATCAACTTTTTTCATCTCAGGGATTCAGTTTGGGATGTTAACTAAAGTTTAAAGCAGAAATTGGGGCTTTTTTAAAATTTTCATTTTTGACCAAAATCGATGGGTCCGAGGCTTAGGGAATTTTTCATATAGCACAAAACAATTGAAGCTACTGTTCAAAAATTATGCTCTTAAATCAACTTTTTTCACCTCAGGGATTCATTTTGGGATGGTAACTAAAGTTTAAAGCAGAAATTGGGGACGTTTTAAAATTTTCATTTTTGACTAAAATCAATGGGTCCGGGGCTTAGGGAATTTTTCATACAGCACAAAACAATTGAAGCTCCTGTTCAAAAATCATGCTCTTAAATCAACTTTTTTCATCTCAGGGATTCATTTTGGGATGGTAACTAAAGTTTAAAGCAGAAATTGGGGACGTTTTAAAATTTTCATTTTTGACTAAAATCAATGGGTCCGGGGCTTAGGGAATTTTTCATAAAGCACAAAACAATTGAAGCTCCTGTTCAAAAATCATGCTCTTAAATCAACTTTTTTTATCTTAAGGATTCATTTTTTGATGGTAACTAAAGTTTAAAGCAGAAATCGGGGCACTTTTAAAATTTTCATTTTTGACCAAAAATGATGGGTCCGGGGCTTAGGGAATTTTTCATACAGCACAAAACAATTATAGCTACTGTTCAAAAATTATGCTCTTAAATCAACTTTTTTCATCTCAGGGATTCATTTTGGGATGGTAACTAAAGATTAAAGCAGAAATTGGGGCACTTTTAAAACTTTAATTTTGACCAAAATTGATGGGTCCGGGGCTTAGGGAATTTTTCATATAGCACAAAACAATTGAAGCTACTGTTCAAAAATTATGCTCTTAAATCAACTTTTTTCACCTCAGGGATTCATTTTGGGATGGTAACTGAAGTTTAAAGCAGAAATTGCGGCACTTTTAAAATTTTCACTTTTGACCAAAATCGATGGGTCCGAGGCTTAGGGAATTTTTCATACAGCACAAAACAATTAAAGCTACTGTTCAAAAATTATGCTCTTAAATCAACTTTTTTCATCTCAGGGATTCATTTTGGGATGGTAACTAAAGTTTAAAGCAGAAATTGGGGCACTTTTAAAATTTTCATTTTTGACCAAAATTGATGGGTCCGGGGCTTAGGGAATTTTTCATAAAGCACAAAACAATTGAAGCTACTGTTCAAAAATCATGCTCTTAAATCAACTTTTTTCATCTCAGGGATTCATTTTGGGATGGTAACTAAAGATTAAAGCAGAAATTGGGGCACTTTAAAAAATTTCATTTTTGACCAAAATCGATGGGTCCGGGGCTTAGGGAATTTTTCATACAGCACAAAACAATTGAAGCTCCTGTTCTAAAATCATTCTCTTAAATCAACTTTTTTTTTTATCTCAGGGATTCATTTTGGGATGGTAACTAAAGTTTAAAGCAGAAATTGGGGACGTTTTAAAATTTTCATTTTTGACCAAAATCAATGGGTCCGGGGCTTAGGGAATTTTTCATAAAGCACAAAACAATTGAAGCTACTGTTCAAAAATCATGCTCTTAAATCAACTTTTTTCATCTCAGGGATTCATTTTGGGATGGTAACTAAAGTTTAAAGCAGAAATTGGGGCACTTTTAAAATTTTTCATTTTTGACCAAAATTGATGGGTCCGGGGCTTAGGGAATTTTTCATAAAGCACAAAACAATTGAAGCTACTGTTCAAAAATCATGCTCTTAAATCAACTTTTTTCATCTCAGGGATTCATTTTGGGATGGTAACTAAAGATTAAAGCAGAAATTGGGGCACTTTAAAAAATTTCATTTTTGACCAAAATCGATGGGTCCGGGGCTTAGGGAATTTTTCATACAGCACAAAACAATTGAAGCTCCTGTTCTAAAATCATTCTCTTAAATCAACTTTTTTTTTTATCTCAGGGATTCATTTTGGGATGGTAACTAAAGTTTAAAGCAGAAATTGGGGACGTTTTAAAATTTTCATTTTGACCAAAATCAATGGGTCCGGGGCTTAGGGAATTTTTCATAAAGCACAAAACAATTGAAGCTCCTGTTCAAAAATCATTCTCTTAAATCAACTTTTTTCATCTTAGGGATTCATTTTAGAGAAGGTAACTAAAGTTTAAAGCAGAAATCGGGGCACTTTTAAATTTTTCATTTTTGACCAAAATCGATGGGTCCGAGGCTTAGGGAATTTTTCATATAGCACAAAACAATTGAAGCTACTGTTCAAAAATTATGCTCTTAAATCAACTTTTTTCACCTCAGGGATTCATTTTGGGATGGTAACTAAAGTTTAAAGCAGAAATTGCGGCACTTTTAAAATTTTCATTTTTGACCAAAATCGATGGGTCCGAGGCTTAGGGAATTTTTCATACAGCACAAAACAATTGAAGCTCCTGTTCAAAAATCAAGCTCTTAATTCAACTTTTTTCATCTCAGGGATTTATTTTGGGATGGTAACTAAAGTTTAAAGCAGAAATTGGGGACGTTTTAAAATTTTCATTTTTGACTAATTTCAATGGGTCCGGGGCTTAGGGAATTTTTCATAAAGCACAAAACAATTGAAGCTCCTGTTCAAAAATCATGCTCTTAAATCAACTTTTTTCATCTTAAGGATTCATTTTTAGATGGTAACTAAAGTTTAAAGCAGAAATCGGGGCACTTTTAAAATTTTCATTTTTGACCAAAAATGATGGGTCCGGGGCTTAGGGAATTTTTCATACAGCACAAAACAATTATAGCTACTGTTCAAAAATTATGCTCTTAAATCAACTTTTTTCATCTCAGGGATTCATTTTGGGATGGTAACTAAAGATTAAAGCAGAAATTGGGGCACTTTTAAAACTTTAATTTTGACCAAAATTGATGGGTCCGGGGCTTAGGGAATTTTTCATATAGCACAAAACAATTGAAGCTACTGTTCAAAAATTATGCTCTTAAATCAACTTTTTTCACCTCAGGGATTCATTTTGGGATGGTAACTGAAGTTTAAAGCAGAAATTGCGGCACTTTTAAAATTTTCACTTTTGACCAAAATCGATGGGTCCGAGGCTTAGGGAATTTTTCATACAGCACAAAACAATTAAAGCTACTGTTCAAAAATTATGCTCTTAAATCAACTTTTTTCATCTCAGGGATTCATTTTGGGATGGTAACTAAAGTTTAAAGCAGAAATTGGGGCACTTTTAAAATTTTCATTTTTGACCAAAATTGATGGGTCCGGGGCTTAGGGAATTTTTCATACAGCACAAAACTATTGAATCTACTGTTCAAAAATTTTGCTCTTAAATCAACTTTTTTCATCTCAGGGATTCATTTTGGGATGGTTACTAAAGTTTAAAGCAGAAATTGGGTCACTTTTAAAATTTTCATTTTTGACCAAAATCGATGGATCCGGGGCTTAGGGAATTTTTCATACAGCACAAAACTATTGAATCTACTGTTCAAAAATTTTGCTCTTAAATCAACTTTTTTCATCTCAGGGATTCATTTTGGGATGGTTACTAAAGTTTAAAGCAGAAATTGGGGCACTTTTAAAATTTTCATTTTTGACCAAAATCGATGGGTCCGGGGCTTAGGGATTTTTTCATACAGCACAAAACTGTTGAAGCTCCTGTTCAAAAATCATGCTCTTAAATCAACTTTTTTATCTCAGGAATACATTTTGGGATGGTAACTAAAGTTTAAAGCAGAACTTGGGGCACTTTTAAAATTTTCATTTTTGACCAAAATCGATGGGTCCGGGGCTTAGGGATTTTTTCATACATCACAAAACAATTGAAGCTACTGTTCAAAAATCATGCTCTTAAATAAACTTTTTTTTTTATCTCAGGGATTCATTTTGGGATGGTAACTAAAGTTTAAAGTAGAAATTGGGGCATTTTTAAAATTTCCATTTTTGGCCAAAATCGATGGGTCCAGGGCGTAGGGAATTTTTCATACATCACAAAACAATTGAAGCTCCTGTTCAAAAATCATGCTCTTAAATCAACTTTTTTATCTCAGGAATACATTTTGGGATAGTAACTAAAGTTTAAAGCAGAAATTGGGGCACTTTTAAAATTGTCATTTTTGACCAAAATCGATGGGTCCGGGGCTTAGGGAATTTTTCATACAGCACAAAAAAATTGACGCTCCTGTTCAAAAATCATGCTCTTAAATCAACTTTTTTCATCTCAGGGATTCATTTTGGGATGGTAACTAAAGTTTAAAGCAGAACTTGGGGCACTTTTAAAATTTTCATTTTTGACCAAAATCGATGGGTCCGGGGCTTAGGGAATTTTTCCTACATCACAAAACAATTGAAGCTACTGTTCAAAAATCATGCTCTTAAATCAACTTTTTTTTCATCTCAGGGATTCATTTTGGGATGGTAACTAAAGTTTAAAGCAGAACTTGGGGCACTTTTAAGTTTTTCATTTTTGACCAAAATCGATGGGTCCGGGGCTTAGGGAATTTTTCATACAGCACAAAACTATTGAAGCTCCTGTTAAAAAATCATGCTCTTAAATCAACTTTTTTTATCTCAGGGATTCAGTTTGGGATGGTAACTAAAGTTTAAAGCAGAAATTGGGGCACTTTTAAGTTTTTCATTTTTGACCAAAATCGATGGGTCCGGGGCTTAGGGAATTTTTCATACAGCACAAAACTATTGAAGCTCCTGTTAAAAAATCATGCTCTTAAATCAACTTTTTTTCATCTCAGGGATTCAGTTTGGGATGGTAACTAAAGTTTAAAGCAGAAATTGGGGCACTTTTAAAATTTTCATTTTTGACCAAAATCGATGGGTCCGGGGCTTAGGGATTTTTTCAAACAGCACAAAACTGTTGAAGCTCCTGTTCAAAAATCATGCTCTTAAATCAACTTTTTTCATCTCAGGGATTTATTTTGTGAGTGTAAGTAAAGTTTAAAGCAGAAATTGGGGCATTTTTAAAATTTTCATTTTTTACCAAAATCGATGGGTCCGGGGCTTAGGGATTTTTTCATACAGCACAAAACTGTTGAAGCTCCTGTTCAAAAATCATGCTCTTAAATCAACTTTTTTCATCTCAGGGATTAATTTTGGGATGGTAACTAAAGTTTAAAGCAGAAATTGGGGCACTTTTAAAATTTTCATTTTTTGACCAAAATCGATGGGTCTGTGGCTTAGGGAATTTTTCATAAAGCACAAAACAATTGAAGCTCCTGTTCAAAAATCATGCTCTTAAATCAACTTTTTTCATCTCAGGGATTCATTTTGGGATTGTAACTAAAGTTGAAAGCAGAAATTGGGTCACTTTTAAAATTTTCATTTTTGACCAAAATCGATGGATCCGGGGCTTAGGGAATTTTTCATACATCACAAAACTATTGAATCTACTGTTCAAAAATTTTGCTCTTAAATCAACTTTTTTCATCTCAGGGATTCATTTTGGGATGGTTACTAAAGTTTAAAGCAGAAATTGGGGCACTTTTAAAATTTTCATTTTTGACCAAAATCGATGGGTCCGGGGCTTAGGGATTTTTTCATACAGCACAAAACTGTTGAAGCTCCTGTTCAAAAATCATGCTCTTAAATCAACTTTTTTCATCTCAGGGATTCATTTTGGGATGGTAACTAAAGTTTAAAGCAGAAATTGGGGCACTTTTAAAATTTTCATTTTTTACCAAAATCAATGGGTCCAGGGCTTAGGGAATTTTTCATAAAGCACAAAACAATTGAAGCTACTGTTCAAAAATCATGCTCTTAAATCAACTTTTTTCATCTCAGGGATTCATTTTGGGATGGTAACTAAAGTTTAAAGCAGAAATTGGGGCACTTTTAAAATTGTCATTTTTGACCAAAATCGATGGGTCCGGGGCTTAGGGAATTTTTCATACAGCACAAAAAAATTGACGCTCCTGTTCAAAAATCATGCTCTTAAATCAACTTTTTTCATCTCAGGGATTCATTTTGGGATGGTAACTAAAGTTTAAAGCAGAACTTGGGGCACTTTTAAAATTTTCATTTTTGACCAAAATCGATGGGTCCGGGGCTTAGGGAATTTTTCATACATCACAAAACAATTGAAGCTACTGTTCAAAAATCATGCTCTTAAATCAACTTTTTTCATCTCAGGGATTCATTTTGGGATGGTAACTAAAGTTTAAAGCAGAAATTGGGGCACTTTTAAAATTTTAATATTTGACCAAAATCGATGGGTCCGGGGCTTAGGGAATTTTTCATACATCACAAAACAATTGAAGCTACTGTTCAAAAATCATGCTCTTAAATCAACTTTTTTTTATCTCAGGGATTCATTTTGGGATGGTAACTAAAGTTTAAAGCAGAAATTGGGGCACTTTTAAAATTTTCATTTTTGACCAAAATCGATGGGTCCGGGGCTTAGGGAATTTTTCATACATCACAAAACAATTGAAGCTACTGTTCAAAAATCATGCTCTTAAATCAACTTTTTTCATCTCAGGGATTCATTTTGGGATGGTAACTAAAGTTTAAAGCAGAAATTGGGGCACTTTTAAAATTTTAATATTTGACCAAAATCGATGAGTCCGGGGCTTAGGGAATTTTTCATACATCACAAAACAATTGAAGCTACTGTTCAAAAATCATGCTCTTAAATCAACTTTTTTTTATCTTAGGGATTCATTTTGGGATGGTAACTAAAGTTTAAAGCAGAAATTGGGGCACTTTTAAAATTTTTCATTTTTGACCAAAATCGATGGGTCCGGGGCTTAGGGAATTTTTCATAAAGCACAAAACAATTGAAGCTCCTGTTCAAAAATCATGCTCTTAAATCAACTTTTTTCATCTCAGGGATTCATTTTGGGATTGTAACTAAAGTTGAAAGCAGAAATTGGGTCACTTTTAAAATTTTCATTTTTGACCAAAATCGATGGATCCGGGGCTTAGGGAATTTTTCATACAGCACAAAACTATTGAATCTACTGTTCAAAAATTTTGCTCTTAAATCAACTTTTTTCATCTCAGGGATTCATTTTGGGATGGTTACTAAAGTTTAAAGCAGAAATTGGGGCACTTTTAAAATTTTCATTTTTGACCAAAATCGATGGGTCCGGGGCTTAGGGATTTTTTCATACAGCACAAAACTGTTGAAGCTCCTGTTCAAAAATCATGCTCTTAAATCAACTTTTTTATCTCAGGAATACATTTTGGGATGGTAACTAAAGTTTAAAGCAGAACTTGGGGCACTTTTAAAATTTTCATTTTTGACCAAAATCGATGGGTCCGGGGCTTAGGGATTTTTTCATACATCACAAAACAATTGAAGCTACTGTTCAAAAATCATGCTCTTAAATAAACTTTTTTTTTTATCTCAGGGATTCATTTTGGGATGGTAACTAAAGTTTAAAGTAGAAATTGGGGCATTTTTAAAATTTCCATTTTTGGCCAAAATCGATGGGTCCAGGGCGTAGGGAATTTTTCATACATCACAAAACAATTGAAGCTCCTGTTCAAAAATCATGCTCTTAAATCAACTTTTTTATCTCAGGAATACATTTTGGGATGGTAACTAAAGTTTAAAGCAGAAATTGGGGCACTTTTAAAATTGTCATTTTTGACCAAAATCGATGGGTCCGGGGCTTAGGGAATTTTTCATACAGCACAAAAAAATTGACGCTCCTGTTCAAAAATCATGCTCTTAAATCAACTTTTTTCATCTCAGGGATTCATTTTGGGATGGTAACTAAAGTTTAAAGCAGAACTTGGGGCACTTTTAAAATTTTCATTTTTGACCAAAATCGATGGGTCCGGGGCTTAGGGAATTTTTCCTACATCACAAAACAATTGAAGCTACTGTTCAAAAATCATGCTCTTAAATCAACTTTTTTTTCATCTCAGGGATTCATTTTGGGATGGTAACTAAAGTTTAAAGCAGAACTTGGGGCACTTTTAAGTTTTTCATTTTTGACCAAAATCGATGGGTCCGGGGCTTAGGGAATTTTTCATACAGCACAAAACTATTGAAGCTCCTGTTAAAAAATCATGCTCTTAAATCAACTTTTTTCATCTCAGGGATTCAGTTTGGGATGGTAACTAAAGTTTAAAGCAGAAATTGGGGCACTTTTAAGTTTTTCATTTTTGACCAAAATCGATGGGTCCGGGGCTTAGGGAATTTTTCATACAGCACAAAACTATTGAAGCTCCTGTTAAAAAATCATGCTCTTAAATCAACTTTTTTTCATCTCAGGGATTCAGTTTGGGATGGTAACTAAAGTTTAAAGCAGAAATTGGGGCACTTTTAAAATTTTCATTTTTGACCAAAATCGATGGGTCCGGGGCTTAGGGATTTTTTCAAACAGCACAAAACTGTTGAAGCTCCTGTTCAAAAATCATGCTCTTAAATCAACTTTTTTCATCTCAGGGATTTATTTTGTGAGTGTAAGTAAAGTTTAAAGCAGAAATTGGGGCATTTTTAAAATTTTCATTTTTGACCAAAATCGATGGGTCCGGGGCTTAGGGATTTTTTCATACAGCACAAAACTGTTGAAGCTCCTGTTCAAAAATCATGCTCTTAAATCAACTTTTTTCATCTCAGGGATTAATTTTGGGATGGTAACTAAAGTTTAAAGCAGAAATTGGGGCACTTTTAAAATTTTCATTTTTTGACCAAAATCGATGGGTCTGTGGCTTAGGGAATTTTTCATAAAGCACAAAACAATTGAAGCTCCTGTTCAAAAATCATGCTCTTAAATCAACTTTTTTCATCTCAGGGATTCATTTTGGGATTGTAACTAAAGTTGAAAGCAGAAATTGGGTCACTTTTAAAATTTTCATTTTTGACCAAAATCGATGGATCCGGGGCTTAGGGAATTTTTCATACATCACAAAACTATTGAATCTACTGTTCAAAAATTTTGCTCTTAAATCAACTTTTTTCATCTCAGGGATTCATTTTGGGATGGTTACTAAAGTTTAAAGCAGAAATTGGGGCACTTTTAAAATTTTCATTTTTGACCAAAATCGATGGGTCCGGGGCTTAGGGATTTTTTCATACAGCACAAAACTGTTGAAGCTCCTGTTCAAAAATCATGCTCTTAAATCAACTTTTTTCATCTCAGGGATTCATTTTGGGATGGTAACTAAAGTTTAAAGCAGAAATTGGGGCACTTTTAACATTTTCATTTTTTACCAAAATCAATGGGTCCAGGGCTTAGGGAATTTTTCATAAAGCACAAAACAATTGAAGCTCCTGTTCAAAAATCATGCTCTTAAATCAACTTTTTTATCTCAGGAATACATTTTGGGATGGTCACTAAAGTTTAAAGCAGAAATTGGGGCACTTTTAAAATTGTCATTTTTGACCAAAATCGATGGGTCCGGGGCTTAGGGAATTTTTCATACAGCACAAAAAAATTGACGCTCCTGTTCAAAAATCATGCTCTTAAATCAACTTTTTTCATCTCAGGGATTCATTTTGGGATGGTAACTAAAGTTTAAAGCAGAACTTGGGGCACTTTTAAAATTTTCATTTTTGACCAAAATCGATGGGTCCGGGGCTTAGGGAATTTTTCATACATCACAAAACAATTGAAGCTACTGTTCAAAAATCATGCTCTTAAATCAACTTTTTTCATCTCAGGGATTCATTTTGGGATGGTAACTAAAGTTTAAAGCAGAAATTGGGGCACTTTTAAAATTTTAATATTTGACCAAAATCGATGGGTCCGGGGCTTAGGGAATTTTTCATACATCACAAAACAATTGAAGCTACTGTTCAAAAATCATGCTCTTAAATCAACTTTTTTTTATCTCAGGGATTCATTTTGGGATGGTAACTAAAGTTTAAAGCAGAAATTGGGGCACTTTTAAAATTTTCATTTTTGACCAAAATCGATGGGTCCGGGGCTTAGGGATTTTTTTAAACAGCACAAAACTGTTGAAGCTCCTGTTCAAAAATCATGCTCTTAAATCAACTTTTTTCATCTCAGGGATTCATTTTGGGATGGTAACTAAAGTTTAAAGCAGAAATTGGTGCACTTTTAAAATTTTCATTTTTGACCAAAATCGATGGGTCCAGGGCTTAGGGAATTTTTCATAAAGCACAAAACAATTGAAGCTCCTGTTCAAAATCATGCTCTTAAATCAACTTTTTTATCTCAGGAATACATTTTGGGATGGTAACTAAAGTTTAAAGCAGAACTTGGGGCACTTTTAAAATTTTCATTTTTGACCAAAATCGATGGGTCCGGGGCTTAGGGAATTTTTCATACATCACAAAACAATTGAAGCTACTGTTCAAAAATCATGCTCTTAAATCAACTTTTTTCATCTCAGGGATTCATTTTGGGATGGTAACTAAAGTTTAAAGCAGAAATTGGGGCACTTTTAAAATTTTAATATTTGACCAAAATCGATGGGTCCGGGGCTTAGGGAATTTTTCATACATCACAAAACAATTGAAGCTACTGTTCAAAAATCATGCTCTTAAATCAACTTTTTTTTATCTCAGGGATTCATTTTGGGATGGTAACTAAAGTTTAAAGCAGAAATTGGGGCACTTTTAAAATTTTTCATTTTTGACCAAAATCGATGGGTCCGGGGCTTAGGGAATTTTTCATAAAGCACAAAACAATTGAAGCTCCTGTTCAAAAATCATGCTCTTAAATCAACTTTTTTCATCTCAGGGATTCATTTTGGGATTGTAACTAAAGTTGAAAGCTGAAATTGGGTCACTTTTAAAATTTTCATTTTTGACCAAAATCGATAGGGAATTTTTCATACAGCACAAAACTATTGAATCTACTGTTCAAAAATTTTGCTCTTAAATCAATTTTTTTCATCTCAGGGATTCATTTTGGGATGGTTACTAAAGTTTAAAGCAGAAATTGGGGCACTTTTAAAATTTTCATTTTTGACCAAAATCGATGGGTCCGGGGCTTAGGGATTTTTTCATACAGCACAAAACTGTTGAAGCTCCTGTTCAAAAATCATGCTCTTAAATCAACTTTTTTCATCTCAGGGATTCATTTTGGGATGGTAACTAAAGTTTAAAGCAGAACTTGGGGCACTTTTAAAATTTTCATTTTTGACCAAAATCGATGGGTCCGGGGCTTAGGGAATTTTTCATACAGCACAAAAAAATTGACGCTCCTGTTCAAAAATCATGCTCTTAAATCAACTTTTTTCATCTCAGGGATTCATTTTGGGATGGTAACTAAAGTTTAAAGCAGAAATTGGGGCACTTTTAAGTTTTTCATTTTTGACCAAAATCGATGGGTCCGGGGCTTAGGGAATTTTTCATACAGCACAAAACTATTGAAGCTCCTGTTAAAAAATCATGCTCTTAAATCAACTTTTTTTCATCTCAGGGATTCAGTTTGGGATGGTAACTAAAGTTTAAAGCAGAAATTGGGGCACTTTTAAAATTTTCATTTTTGACCAAAATCGATGGGTCCGGGGCTTAGGGATTTTTTCAAACAGCACAAAACTGTTGAAGCTCCCGTTCAAAAATCATGCTCTTAAATCAACTTTTTTCATCTCAGGGATTTATTTTGTGAGTGTAAGTAAAGTTTAAAGCAGAAATTGGGGCATTTTTAAAATTTTCATTTTTGACCAAAATCGATGGGTCCGGGGCTTAGGGATTTTTTCATACAGCACAAAACTGTTGAAGCTCCTGTTCAAAAATCATGCTCTTAAATCAACTTTTTTCATCTCAGGGATTAATTTTGGGATGGTAACTAAAGTTTAAAGCAGAAATTGGGGCACTTTTAAAATTTTCATTTTTTGACCAAAATCGATGGGTCTGTGGCTTAGGGAATTTTTCATAAAGCACAAAACAATTGAAGCTCCTGTTCAAAAATCATGCTCTTAAATCAACTTTTTTCATCTCAGGGATTCATTTTGGGATTGTAACTAAAGTTGAAAGCAGAAATTGGGTCACTTTTAAAATTTTCATTTTTGACCAAAATCGATGGGTCCGGGGCTTAGGGATTTTTTCATACATCACAAAACTATTGAATCTACTGTTCAAAAATTTTGCTCTTAAATCAACTTTTTTCATCTCAGGGATTCATTTTGGGATGGTTACTAAAGTTTAAAGCAGAAATTGGGGCACTTTTAAAATTTTCATTTTTGACCAAAATCGATGGGTCCGGGGCTTAGGGATTTTTTCATACAGCACAAAACTGTTGAAGCTCCTGTTCAAAAATCATGCTCTTAAATCAACTTTTTTCATCTCAGGGATTCATTTTGGGATGGTAACTAAAGTTTAAAGCAGAAATTGGGGCACTTTTAAAATTTTCATTTTTTACCAAAATCAATGGGTCCAGGGCTTAGGGAATTTTTCATAAAGCACAAAACAATTGAAGCTCCTGTTCAAAAATCATGCTCTTAAATCAACTTTTTTATCTCAGGAATACATTTTGGGATGGTCACTAAAGTTTAAAGCAGAAATTGGGGCACTTTTAAAATTGTCATTTTTGACCAAAATCGATGGGTCCGGGGCTTAGGGAATTTTTCATACAGCACAAAAAAATTGACGCTCCTGTTCAAAAATCATGCTCTTAAATCAACTTTTTTCATCTCAGGGATTCATTTTGGGATGGTAACTAAAGTTTAAAGCAGAACTTGGGGCACTTTTAAAATTTTCATTTTTGACCAAAATCGATGGGTCCGGGGCTTAGGGAATTTTTCATACATCACAAAACAATTGAAGCTACTGTTCAAAAATCATGCTCTTAAATCAACTTTTTTCATCTCAGGGATTCATTTTGGGATGGTAACTAAAGTTTAAAGCAGAAATTGGGGCACTTTTAAAATTTTAATATTTGACCAAAATCGATGGGTCCGGGGCTTAGGGAATTTTTCATACATCACAAAACAATTGAAGCTACTGTTCAAAAATCATGCTCTTAAATCAACTTTTTTTTTATCTCAGGGATTCATTTTGGGATGGTAACTAAAGTTTAAAGCAGAAATTGGGGCACTTTTAAAATTTTTCATTTTTGACCAAAATCGATGGGTCTGGGGCTTAGGGATTTTTTTAAACAGCACAAAACTGTTGAAGCTCCTGTTCAAAAATCATGCTCTTAAATCAACTTTTTTCATCTCAGGGATTCATTTTGGGATGGTAACTAAAGTTTAAAGCAGAAATTGGTGCACTTTTAAAATTTTCATTTTTGACCAAAATCGATGGGTCCAGGGCTTAGGGAATTTTTCATAAAGCACAAAACAATTGAAGCTCCTGTTCAAAATCATGCTCTTAAATCAACTTTTTTATCTCAGGAATACATTTTGGGATGGTAACTAAAGTTTAAAGCAGAACTTGGGGCACTTTTAAAATTTTCATTTTTGACCAAAATCGATGGGTCCGGGGCTTAGGGAATTTTTCATACATCACAAAACAATTGAAGCTACTGTTCAAAAATCATGCTCTTAAATCAACTTTTTTCATCTCAGGGATTCATTTTGGGATGGTAACTAAAGTTTAAAGCAGAAATTGGGGCACTTTTAAAATTTTAATATTTGACCAAAATCGATGGGTCCGGGGCTTAGGGAATTTTTCATACATCACAAAACAATTGAAGCTACTGTTCAAAAATCATGCTCTTAAATCAACTTTTTTTTATCTCAGGGATTCATTTTGGGATGGTAACTAAAGTTTAAAGCAGAAATTGGGGCACTTTTAAAATTTTTCATTTTTGACCAAAATCGATGGGTCCGGGGCTTAGGGAATTTTTCATAAAGCACAAAACAATTGAAGCTCCTGTTCAAAAATCATGCTCTTAAATCAACTTTTTTCATCTCAGGGATTCATTTTGGGATTGTAACTAAAGTTGAAAGCTGAAATTGGGTCACTTTTAAAATTTTCATTTTTGACCAAAATCGATGGGTCCGGGGCTTAGGGAATTTTTCATACAGCACAAAACTATTGAATCTACTGTTCAAAAATTTTGCTCTTAAATCAACTTTTTTCATCTCAGGGATTCATTTTGGGATGGTTACTAAAGTTTAAAGCAGAAATTGGGGCACTTTTAAAATTTTCATTTTTGACCAAAATCGATGGGTCCGGGGCTTAGGGATTTTTTCATACAGCACAAAACTGTTGAAGCTCCTGTTCAAAAATCATGCTCTTAAATCAACTTTTTTCATCTCAGGGATTCATTTTGGGATGGTAACTAAAGTTTAAAGCAGAACTTGGGGCACTTTTAAAATTTTCATTTTTGACCAAAATCGATGGGTCCGGGGCTTAGGGAATTTTTCATACAGCACAAAAAAATTGACGCTCCTGTTCAAAAATCATGCTCTTAAATCAACTTTTTTCATCTCAGGGATTCATTTTGGGATGGTAACTAAAGTTTAAAGCAGAACTTGGGGCACTTTTAAAATTTTCATTTTTGACCAAAATCGATGGGTCCGGGGCTTAGGGAATTTTTCATACATCACAAAACAATTGAAGCTACTGTTCAAAAATCATGCTCTTAAATCAACTTTTTTCATCTCAGGGATTCATTTTGGGATGGTAACTAAAGTTTAAAGCAGAAATTGGGGCACTTTTAAAATTTTAATATTTGACCAAAATCGATGGGTCCGGGGCTTAGGGAATTTTTCATACATCACAAAACAATTGAAGCTACTGTTCAAAAATCATGCTCTTAAATCAACTTTTTTTTATCTCAGGGATTCATTTTGGGATGGTAACTAAAGTTTAAAGCAGAAATTGGGGCACTTTTAAAATTTTCATTTTTGACCAAAATCGATGGGTCCGGGGCTTAGGGATTTTTTTAAACAGCACAAAACTGTTGAAGCTCCTGTTCAAAAATCATGCTCTTAAATCAACTTTTTTCATCTCAGGGATTCATTTTGGGATGGTAACTAAAGTTTAAAGCAGAAATTGGGGCACTTTTAAAATTTTAATATTTGACCAAAATCGATGGGTCCGGGGCTTAGGGAATTTTTCATACATCACAAAACAATTGAAGCTACTGTTCAAAAATCATGCTCTTAAATCAACTTTTTTTTATCTCAGGGATTCATTTTGGGATGGTAACTAAAGTTTAAAGCAGAAATTGGGGCACTTTTAAAATTTTCATTTTTGACCAAAATCGATGGGTCCGGGGCTTAGGGATTTTTTTAAACAGCACAAAACTGTTGAAGCTCCTGTTCAAAAATCATGCTCTTAAATCAACTTTTTTCATCTCAGGGATTCATTTTGGGATGGTAACTAAAGTTTAAAGCAGAAATTGGGGCACTTTTAAAATTTTCATTTTTGACCAAAATCGATGGGTCCAGGGCTTAGGGAATTTTTCATAAAGCACAAAACAATTGAAGCTCCTGTTCAAAAATCATGCTCTTAAATCAACTTTTTTATCTCAGGAATACATTTTGGGATGGTAACTAAAGTTTAAAGCAGAACTTGGGGCACTTTTAAAATTTTCATTTTTGACCAAAATCGATGGGTCCGGGGCGTAGGGAATTTTTCCTACATCACAAAACAATTGAAGCTCCTGTTCAAAAATCATGCTCTTAAATCAACTTTTTTTTCATCTCAGGGATTCATTTTGGGATGGTAACTAAAGTTTAAAGCAGAACTTGGGGCACTTTTAAAATTTTCATTTTTGACCAAAATCGATGGGTCCGGGGCTTAGGGAATTTTTCATACATCACAAAACAATTGAAGCTACTGTTCAAAAATCATGCTCTTAAATCAACTTTTTTCATCTCAGGGATTCATTTTGGGATGGTAACTAAAGTTTAAAGCAGAAATTGGGGCACTTTTAAAATTTTAATATTTGACCAAAATCGATGGGTCCGGGGCTTAGGGAATTTTTCATACATCACAAAACAATTGAAGCTACTGTTCAAAAATCATGCTCTTAAATCAACTTTTTTTTATCTTAGGGATTCATTTTGGGATGGTAACTAAAGTTTAAAGCAGAAATTGGGGCACTTTTAAAATTTTTCATTTTTGACCAAAATCGATGGGTCCGGGGCTTAGGGAATTTTTCATAAAGCACAAAACAATTGAAGCTCCTGTTCAAAAATCATGCTCTTAAATCAACTTTTTTCATCTCAGGGATTCATTTTGGGATTGTAACTAAAGTTGAAAGCAGAAATTGGGTCACTTTTAAAATTTTCATTTTTGACCAAAATCGATGGATCCGGGGCTTAGGGAATTTTTCATACAGCACAAAACTATTGAATCTACTGTTCAAAAATTTTGCTCTTAAATCAACTTTTTTCATCTCAGGGATTCATTTTGGGATGGTTACTAAAGTTTAAAGCAGAAATTGGGGCACTTTTAAAATTTTCATTTTTGACCAAAATCGATGGGTCCGGGGCTTAGGGATTTTTTCATACAGCACAAAACTGTTGAAGCTCCTGTTCAAAAATCATGCTCTTAAATCAACTTTTTTCATCTCAGGGATTCATTTTGGGATGGTAACTAAAGTTTAAAGCAGAACTTGGGGCACTTTTAAAATTTTCATTTTTGACCAAAATCGATGGGTCCGGGGCTTAGGGAATTTTTCATACAGCACAAAAAAATTGACGCTCCTGTTCAAAAATCATGCTCTTAAATCAACTTTTTTCATCTCAGGGATTCATTTTGGGATGGTAACTAAAGTTTAAAGCAGAACTTGGGGCACTTTTAAAATTTTCATTTTTGACCAAAATCGATGGGTCCGGGGCTTAGGGAATTTTTCATACATCACAAAACAATTGAAGCTACTGTTCAAAAATCATGCTCTTAAATCAACTTTTTTTTATCTCAGGGATTCATTTTGGGATGGTAACTAAAGTTTAAAGCAGAAATTGGGGCACTTTTAAAATTTTCATTTTTGACCAAAATCGATGGGTCCGGGGCTTAGGGATTTTTTTAAACAGCACAAAACTGTTGAAGCTCCTGTTCAAAAATCATGCTCTTAAATCAACTTTTTTCATCTCAGGGATTCATTTTGGGATGGTAACTAAAGTTTAAAGCAGAAATTGGGGCACTTTTAAAATTTTCATTTTTGACCAAAATCGATGGGTCCAGGGCTTAGGGAATTTTTCATAAAGCACAAAACAATTGAAGCTCCTGTTCAAAAATCATGCTCTTAAATCAACTTTTTTATCTCAGGAATACATTTTGGGATGGTAACTAAAGTTTAAAGCAGAACTTGGGGCACTTTTAAAATTTTCATTTTTGACCAAAATCGATGGGTCCGGGGCTTAGGGAATTTTTCCTACATCACAAAACAATTGAAGCTCCTGTTCAAAAATCATGCTCTTAAATCAACTTTTTTTTCATCTCAGGGATTCATTTTGGGATGGTAACTAAAGTTTAAAGCAGAACTTGGGGCACTTTTAAAATTTTCATTTTTGACCAAAATCGATGGGTCCGGGGCTTAGGGAATTTTTCATACATCACAAAACAATTGAAGCTACTGTTCAAAAATAATGCTCTTAAATCAACTTTTTTCATCTCAGGGATTCATTTTGGGATGGTAACTAAAGTTTAAAGCAGAAATTGGGGCACTTTTAAAATTTTAATATTTGACCAAAATCGATGGGTCCGGGGCTTAGGGAATTTTTCATACATCACAAAACAATTGAAGCTACTGTTCAAAAATCATGCTCTTAAATCAACTTTTTTTTATCTTAGGGATTCATTTTGGGATGGTAACTAAAGTTTAAAGCAGAAATTGGGGCACTTTTAAAATTTTTCATTTTTGACCAAAATCGATGGGTCCGGGGCTTAGGGAATTTTTCATAAAGCACAAAACAATTGAAGCTCCTGTTCAAAAATCATGCTCTTAAATCAACTTTTTTCATCTCAGGGATTCATTTTGGGATTGTAACTAAAGTTGAAAGCAGAAATTGGGTCACTTTTAAAATTTTCATTTTTGACCAAAATCGATGGATCCGGGGCTTAGGGAATTTTTCATACAGCACAAAACTATTGAATCTACTGTTCAAAAATTTTGCTCTTAAATCAACTTTTTTCATCTCAGGGATTCATTTTGGGATGGTTACTAAAGTTTAAAGCAGAAATTGGGGCACTTTTAAAATTTTCATTTTTGACCAAAATCGATGGGTCCGGGGCTTAGGGATTTTTTCATACAGCACAAAACTGTTGAAGCTCCTGTTCAAAAATCATGCTCTTAAATCAACTTTTTTCATCTCAGGGATTCATTTTGGGATGGTAACTAAAGTTTAAAGCAGAACTTGGGGCACTTTTAAAATTTTCATTTTTGACCAAAATCGATGGGTCCGGGGCTTAGGGAATTTTTCATACAGCACAAAAAAATTGACGCTCCTGTTCAAAAATCATGCTCTTAAATCAACTTTTTTCATCTCAGGGATTCATTTTGGGATGGTAACTAAAGTTTAAAGCAGAACTTGGGGCACTTTTAAAATTTTCATTTTTGACCAAAATCGATGGGTCCGGGGCTTAGGGAATTTTTCATACATCACAAAACAATTGAAGCTACTGTTTAAAAATCATGCTCTTAAATCAACTTTTTTCATCTCAGGGATTCATTTTGGGATGGTAACTAAAGTTTAAAGCAGAAATTGGGGCACTTTTAAAATTTTAATATTTGACCAAAATCGATGGGTCCGGGGCTTAGGGAATTTTTCATACATCACAAAACAATTGAAGCTACTGTTCAAAAATCATGCTCTTAAATCAACTTTTTTTTATCTCAGGGATTCTTTTTGGGATGGTAACTAAAGTTTAAAGCAGAAATTGGGGCACTTTTAAAATTTTCATTTTTGACCAAAATCGATGGGTCCGGGGCTTAGGGATTTTTTTAAACAGCACAAAACTGTTGAAGCTCCTGTTCAAAAATCATGCTCTTAAATCAACTTTTTTTTATCTCAGGGATTCATTTTGGGATGGTAACTAAAGTTTAAAGCAGAAATTGGGGCACTTTTAAAATTTTCATTTTTGACCAAAATCGATGGGTCCAGGGCTTAGGGAATTTTTCATAAAGCACAAAACAATTGAAGCTCCTGTTCAAAAATCATGCTCTTAAATCAACTTTTTTATCTCAGGAATACATTTTGGGATGGTAACTAAAGTTTAAAGCAGAACTTGGGGCACTTTTAAAATTTTCATTTTTGACCAAAATCGATGGGTCCGGGGCTTAGGGAATTTTTCCTACATCACAAAACAATTGAAGCTCCTGTTCAAAAATCATGCTCTTAAATCAACTTTTTTTTCATCTCAGGGATTCATTTTGGGATGGTAACTAAAGTTTAAAGCAGAACTTGGGGCACTTTTAAAATTTTCATTTTTGACCAAAATCGATGGATCCGGGGCTTAGGGAATTTTTCATACAGCACAAAACTATTGAATCTACTGTTCAAAAATTTTGCTCTTAAATCAACTTTTTTCATCTCAGGGATTCATTTTGGGATGGTTACTAAAGTTTAAAGCAGAAATTGGGGCACTTTTAAAATTTTCATTTTTGACCAAAATCGATGGGTCCGGGGCTTAGGGATTTTTTCATACAGCACAAAACTGTTGAAGCTCCTGTTCAAAAATCATGCTCTTAAATCAACTTTTTTCATCTCAGGGATTCATTTTGGGATGGTAACTAAAGTTTAAAGCAGAACTTGGGGCACTTTTAAAATTTTCATTTTTGACCAAAATCGATGGGTCCGGGGCTTAGGGAATTTTTCATACAGCACAAAAAAATTGACGCTCCTGTTCAAAAATCATGCTCTTAAATCAACTTTTTTCATCTCAGGGATTCATTTTGGGATGGTAACTAAAGTTTAAAGCAGAACTTGGGGCACTTTTAAAATTTTCATTTTTGACCAAAATCGATGGGTCCGGGGCTTAGGGAATTTTTCATACATCACAAAACAATTGAAGCTACTGTTCAAAAATCATGCTCTTAAATCAACTTTTTTCATCTCAGGGATTCATTTTGGGATGGTAACTAAAGTTTAAAGCAGAAATTGGGGCACTTTTAAAATTTTATTATTTGACCAAAATCGATGGGTCCGGGGCTTAGGGAATTTTTCATACATCACAAAACAATTGAAGCTACTGTTCAAAAATCATGCTCTTAAATCAACTTTTTTTTATCTCAGGGATTCATTTTGGGATGGTAACTAAAGTTTAAAGCAGAAATTGGGGCACTTTTAAAATTTTCATTTTTGACCAAAATCGATGGGTCCGGGGCTTAGGGATTTTTTTAAACAGCACAAAACTGTTGAAGCTCCTGTTCAAAAATCATGCTCTTAAATCAACTTTTTTCATCTCAGGGATTCATTTTGGGATGGTAACTAAAGTTTAAAGCAGAAATTGGGGCACTTTTAAAATTTTAATATTTGACCAAAATCGATGGGTACGGGGCTTAGGGAATTTTTCATACATCACAAAACAATTGAAGCTACTGTTCAAAAATCATGCTCTTAAATCAACTTTTTTTTATCTCAGGGATTCATTTTGGGATGGTAACTAAAGTTTAAAGCAGAAATTGGGGCACTTTTAAAATTTTCATTTTTGACTAAAATCGATGGGTCCGGGGCTTAGGGATTTTTTTAAACAGCACAAAACTGTTGAAGCTCCTGTTCAAAAATCATGCTCTTAAATCAACTTTTTTCATCTCAGGGATTCATTTTGGGATGGTAACTAAAGTTTAAAGCAGAAATTGGGGCACTTTTAAAATTTTCATTTTTGACCAAAATCGATGGGTCCAGGGCTTAGGGAATTTTTCATAAAGCACAAAACAATTGAAGCTCCTGTTCAAAAATCATGCTCTTAAATCAACTTTTTTATCTCAGGAATACATTTTGGGATGGTAACTAAAGTTTAAAGCAGAACTTGGGGCACTTTTAAAATTTTCATTTTTGACCAAAATCGATGGGTCCGGGGCTTAGGGAATTTTTCCTACATCACAAAACAATTGAAGCTCCTGTTCAAAAATCATGCTCTTAAATCAACTTTTTTTTCATCTCAGGGATTCATTTTGGGATGGTAACTAAAGTTTAAAGCAGAACTTGGGGCACTTTTAAAATTTTCATTTTTGACCAAAATCGATGGGTCCGGGGCTTAGGGAATTTTTCATACATCACAAAACAATTGAAGCTACTGTTCAAAAATCATGCTCTTAAATCAACTTTTTTCATCTCAGGGATTCATTTTGGGATGGTAACTAAAGTTTAAAGCAGAAATTGGGGCACTTTTAAAATTTTAATATTTGACCAAAATCGATGGGTCCGGGGCTTAGGGAATTTTTCATACATCACAAAACAATTGAAGCTACTGTTCAAAAATCATGCTCTTAAATCAACTTTTTTTTATCTTAGGGATTCATTTTGGGATGGTAACTAAAGTTTAAAGCAGAAATTGGGGCACTTTTAAAATTTTTCATTTTTGACCAAAATCGATGGGTCCGGGGCTTAGGGAATTTTTCATAAAGCACAAAACAATTGAAGCTCCTGTTCAAAAATCATGCTCTTAAATCAACTTTTTTCATCTCAGGGATTCATTTTGGGATTGTAACTAAAGTTGAAAGCAGAAATTGGGTCACTTTTAAAATTTTCATTTTTGACCAAAATCGATGGATCCGGGGCTTAGGGAATTTTTCATACAGCACAAAACTATTGAATCTACTGTTCAAAAATTTTGCTCTTAAATCAACTTTTTTATCTCAGGAATACATTTTGGGATGGTAACTAAAGTTTAAAGTAGAAATTGGGGCATTTTTAAAATTTCCATTTTTGGCCAAAATCGATGGGTCCAGGGCGTAGGGAATTTTTCATACATCACAAAACAATTGAAGCTCCTGTTCAAAAATCATGCTCTTAAATCAACTTTTTTATCTCAGGAATACATTTTGGGATGGTAACTAAAGTTTAAAGCAGAAATTGGGGCACTTTTAAAATTGTCATTTTTGACCAAAATCGATGGGTCCGGGGCTTAGGGAATTTTTCATACAGCACAAAAAAATTGACGCTCCTGTTCAAAAATCATGCTCTTAAATCAACTTTTTTCATCTCAGGGATTCATTTTGGGATGGTAACTAAAGTTTAAAGCAGAACTTGGGGCACTTTTAAAATTTTCATTTTTGACCAAAATCGATGGGTCCGGGGCTTAGGGAATTTTTCCTACATCACAAAACAATTGAAGCTACTGTTCAAAAATCATGCTCTTAAATCAACTTTTTTTTCATCTCAGGGATTCATTTTGGGATGGTAACTAAAGTTTAAAGCAGAACTTGGGGCACTTTTAAGTTTTTCATTTTTGACCAAAATCGATGGGTCCGGGGCTTAGGGAATTTTTCATACAGCACAAAACTATTGAAGCTCCTGTTAAAAAATCATGCTCTTAAATCAACTTTTTTCATCTCAGGGATTCAGTTTGGGATGGTAACTAAAGTTTAAAGCAGAAATTGGGGCACTTTTAAGTTTTTCATTTTTGACCAAAATCGATGGGTCCGGGGCTTAGGGAATTTTTCATACAGCACAAAACTATTGAAGCTCCTGTTAAAAAATCATGCTCTTAAATCAACTTTTTTTCATCTCAGGGATTCAGTTTGGGATGGTAACTAAAGTTTAAAGCAGAAATTGGGGCACTTTTAAAATTTTCATTTTTGACCAAAATCGATGGGTCCGGGGCTTAGGGATTTTTTCAAACAGCACAAAACTGTTGAAGCTCCTGTTCAAAAATCATGCTCTTAAATCAACTTTTTTCATCTCAGGGATTTATTTTGTGAGTGTAAGTAAAGTTTAAAGCAGAAATTGGGGCATTTTTAAAATTTTCATTTTTGACCAAAATCGATGGGTCCGGGGCTTAGGGATTTTTTCATACAGCACAAAACTGTTGAAGCTCCTGTTCAAAAATCATGCTCTTAAATCAACTTTTTTCATCTCAGGGATTAATTTTGGGATGGTAACTAAAGTTTAAAGCAGAAATTGGGGCACTTTTAAAATTTTCATTTTTTGACCAAAATCGATGGGTCTGTGGCTTAGGGAATTTTTCATAAAGCACAAAACAATTGAAGCTCCTGTTCAAAAATCATGCTCTTAAATCAACTTTTTTCATCTCAGGGATTCATTTTGGGATTGTAACTAAAGTTGAAAGCAGAAATTGGGTCACTTTTAAAATTTTCATTTTTGACCAAAATCGATGGATCCGGGGCTTAGGGAATTTTTCATACATCACAAAACTATTGAATCTACTGTTCAAAAATTTTGCTCTTAAATCAACTTTTTTCATCTCAGGGATTCATTTTGGGATGGTTACTAAAGTTTAAAGCAGAAATTGGGGCACTTTTAAAATTTTCATTTTTGACCAAAATCGATGGGTCCGGGGCTTAGGGATTTTTTCATACAGCACAAAACTGTTGAAGCTCCTGTTCAAAAATCATGCTCTTAAATCAACTTTTTTCATCTCAGGGATTCATTTTGGGATGGTAACTAAAGTTTAAAGCAGAAATTGGGGCACTTTTAAAATTTTCATTTTTTACCAAAATCAATGGGTCCAGGGCTTAGGGAATTTTTCATAAAGCACAAAACAATTGAAGCTCCTGTTCAAAAATCATGCTCTTAAATCAACTTTTTTATCTCAGGAATACATTTTGGGATGGTCACTAAAGTTTAAAGCAGAAATTGGGGCACTTTTAAAATTGTCATTTTTGACCAAAATCGATGGGTCCGGGGCTTAGGGAATTTTTCATACAGCACAAAAAAATTGACGCTCCTGTTCAAAAATCATGCTCTTAAATCAACTTTTTTCATCTCAGGGATTCATTTTGGGATGGTAACTAAAGTTTAAAGCAGAACTTGGGGCACTTTTAAAATTTTCATTTTTGACCAAAATCGATGGGTCCGGGGCTTAGGGAATTTTTCATACATCACAAAACAATTGAAGCTACTGTTCAAAAATCATGCTCTTAAATCAACTTTTTTCATCTCAGGGATTCATTTTGGGATGGTAACTAAAGTTTAAAGCAGAAATTGGGGCACTTTTAAAATTTTAATATTTGACCAAAATCGATGGGTCCGGGGCTTAGGGAATTTTTCATACATCACAAAACAATTGAAGCTACTGTTCAAAAATCATGCTCTTAAATCAACTTTTTTTTTATCTCAGGGATTCATTTTGGGATGGTAACTAAAGT
Source organism: Pseudophryne corroboree (assembly GCF_028390025.1). Taxonomy (NCBI): domain Eukaryota; kingdom Metazoa; phylum Chordata; class Amphibia; order Anura; family Myobatrachidae; genus Pseudophryne; species Pseudophryne corroboree. The sequence continues at coordinate 29,841 of NW_026968337.1, forward strand.
TTAAAGCAGAAATTGGGGCACTTTTAAAATTTTCATTTTTGACCAAAATCGATGGGTCCGGGGCTTAGGGATTTTTTTAAACAGCACAAAACTGTTGAAGCTCCTGTTCAAAAATCATGCTCTTAAATCAACTTTTTTCATCTCAGGGATTCATTTTGGGATGGTAACTAAAGTTTAAAGCAGAAATTGGGGCACTTTTAAAATTTTAATATTTGACCAAAATCGATGGGTCCGGGGCTTAGGGAATTTTTCATACATCACAAAACAATTGAAGCTACTGTTCAAAAATCATGCTCTTAAATCAACTTTTTTTTATCTCAGGGATTCATTTTGGGATGGTAACTAAAGTTTAAAGCAGAAATTGGGGCACTTTTAAAATTTTCATTTTTGACCAAAATCGATGGGTCCGGGGCTTAGGGAATTTTTCATACATCACAAAACAATTGAAGCTACTGTTCAAAAATCATGCTCTTAAATCAACTTTTTTCATCTCAGGGATTCATTTTGGGATGGTAACTAAAGTTTAAAGCAGAAATTGGGGCACTTTTAAAATTTTAATATTTGACCAAAATCGATGGGTCCGGGGCTTAGGGAATTTTTCATACATCACAAAACAATTGAAGCTACTGTTCAAAAATCATGCTCTTAAATCAACTTTTTTTTATCTTAGGGATTCATTTTGGGATGGTAACTAAAGTTTAAAGCAGAAATTGGGGCACTTTTAAAATTTTTCATTTTTGACCAAAATCGATGGGTCCGGGGCTTAGGGAATTTTTCATAAAGCACAAAACAATTGAAGCTCCTGTTCAAAAATCATGCTCTTAAATCAACTTTTTTCATCTCAGGGATTCATTTTGGGATTGTAACTAAAGTTGAAAGCAGAAATTGGGTCACTTTTAAAATTTTCATTTTTGACCAAAATCGATGGATCCGGGGCTTAGGGAATTTTTCATACAGCACAAAACTATTGAATCTACTGTTCAAAAATTTTGCTCTTAAATCAACTTTTTTCATCTCAGGGATTCATTTTGGGATGGTTACTAAAGTTTAAAGCAGAAATTGGGGCACTTTTAAAATTTTCATTTTTGACCAAAATCGATGGGTCCGGGGCTTAGGGATTTTTTCATACAGCACAAAACTGTTGAAGCTCCTGTTCAAAAATCATGCTCTTAAATCAACTTTTTTATCTCAGGAATACATTTTGGGATGGTAACTAAAGTTTAAAGCAGAACTTGGGGCACTTTTAAAATTTTCATTTTTGACCAAAATCGATGGGTCCGGGGCTTAGGGATTTTTTCATACATCACAAAACAATTGAAGCTACTGTTCAAAAATCATGCTCTTAAATAAACTTTTTTTTTTTATCTCAGGGATTCATTTTGGGATGGTAACTAAAGTTTAAAGTAGAAATTGGGGCATTTTTAAAATTTCCATTTTTGGCCAAAATCGATGGGTCCAGGGCGTAGGGAATTTTTCATACATCACAAAACAATTGAAGCTCCTGTTCAAAAATCATGCTCTTAAATCAACTTTTTTATCTCAGGAATACATTTTGGGATGGTAACTAAAGTTTAAAGCAGAAATTGGGGCACTTTTAAAATTGTCATTTTTGACCAAAATCGATGGGTCCGGGGCTTAGGGAATTTTTCCTACATCACAAAACAATTGAAGCTCCTGTTCAAAAATCATGCTCTTAAATCAACTTTTTTTTCATCTCAGGGATTCATTTTGGGATGGTAACTAAAGTTTAAAGCAGAACTTGGGGCACTTTTAAAATTTTCATTTTTGACCAAAATCGATGGATCCGGGGCTTAGGGAATTTTTCATACAGCACAAAACTATTGAATCTACTGTTCAAAAATTTTGCTCTTAAATCAACTTTTTTCATCTCAGGGATTCATTTTGGGATGGTTACTAAAGTTTAAAGCAGAAATTGGGGCACTTTTAAAATTTTCATTTTTGACCAAAATCGATGGGTCCGGGGCTTAGGGATTTTTTCATACAGCACAAAACTGTTGAAGCTCCTGTTCAAAAATCATGCTCTTAAATCAACTTTTTTCATCTCAGGGATTCATTTTGGGATGGTAACTAAAGTTTAAAGCAGAACTTGGGGCACTTTTAAAATTTTCATTTTTGACCAAAATCGATGGGTCCGGGGCTTAGGGAATTTTTCATACAGCACAAAAAAATTGACGCTCCTGTTCAAAAATCATGCTCTTAAATCAACTTTTTTCATCTCAGGGATTCATTTTGGGATGGTAACTAAAGTTTAAAGCAGAACTTGGGGCACTTTTAAAATTTTCATTTTTGACCAAAATCGATGGGTCCGGGGCTTAGGGAATTTTTCATACATCACAAAACAATTGAAGCTACTGTTCAAAAATCATGCTCTTAAATCAACTTTTTTCATCTCAGGGATTCATTTTGGGATGGTAACTAAAGTTTAAAGCAGAAATTGGGGCACTTTTAAAATTTTAATATTTGACCAAAATCGATGGGTCCGGGGCTTAGGGAATTTTTCATACATCACAAAACAATTGAAGCTACTGTTCAAAAATCATGCTCTTAAATCAACTTTTTTTTATCTCAGGGATTCATTTTGGGATGGTAACTAAAGTTTAAAGCAGAAATTGGGGCACTTTTAAAATTTTCATTTTTGACCAAAATCGATGGGTCCGGGGCTTAGGGATTTTTTTAAACAGCACAAAACTGTTGAAGCTCCTGTTCAAAAATCATGCTCTTAAATCAACTTTTTTCATCTCAGGGATTCATTTTGGGATGGTAACTAAAGTTTAAAGCAGAAATTGGGGCACTTTTAAAATTTTAATATTTGACCAAAATCGATGGGTCCGGGGCTTAGGGAATTTTTCATACATCACAAAACAATTGAAGCTACTGTTCAAAAATCATGCTCTTAAATCAACTTTTTTTTATCTCAGGGATTCATTTTGGGATGGTAACTAAAGTTTAAAGCAGAAATTGGGGCACTTTTAAAATTTTCATTTTTGACCAAAATCGATGGGTCCGGGGCTTAGGGATTTTTTTAAACAGCACAAAACTGTTGAAGCTCCTGTTCAAAAATCATGCTCTTAAATCAACTTTTTTCATCTCAGGGATTCATTTTGGGATGGTAACTAAAGTTTAAAGCAGAAATTGGGGCACTTTTAAAATTTTCATTTTTGACCAAAATCGATGGGTCCAGGGCTTAGGGAATTTTTCATAAAGCACAAAACAATTGAAGCTCCTGTTCAAAAATCATGCTCTTAAATCAACTTTTTTATCTCAGGGATACATTTTGGGATGGTAACTAAAGTTTAAAGCAGAACTTGGGGCACTTTTAAAATTTTCATTTTTGACCAAAATCGATGGGTCCGGGGCTTAGGGAATTTTTCCTACATCACAAAACAATTGAAGCTCCTGTTCAAAAATCATGCTCTTAAATCAACTTTTTTTTCATCTCAGGGATTCATTTTGGGATGGTAACTAAAGTTTAAAGCAGAACTTGGGGCACTTTTAAAATTTTCATTTTTGACCAAAATCGATGGGTCCGGGGCTTAGGGAATTTTTCATACATCACAAAACAATTGAAGCTACTGTTCAAAAATCATGCTCTTAAATCAACTTTTTTCATCTCAGGGATTCATTTTGGGATGGTAACTAAAGTTTAAAGCAGAAATTGGGGCACTTTTAAAATTTTAATATTTGACCAAAATCGATGGGTCCGGGGCTTAGGGAATTTTTCATACATCACAAAACAATTGAAGCTACTGTTCAAAAATCATGCTCTTAAATCAACTTTTTTTTATCTTAGGGATTCATTTTGGGATGGTAACTAAAGTTTAAAGCAGAAATTGGGGCACTTTTAAAATTTTTCATTTTTGACCAAAATCGATGGGTCCGGGGCTTAGGGAATTTTTCATAAAGCACAAAACAATTGAAGCTCCTGTTCAAAAATCATGCTCTTAAATCAACTTTTTTCATCTCAGGGATTCATTTTGGGATTGTAACTAAAGTTGAAAGCAGAAATTGGGTCACTTTTAAAATTTTCATTTTTGACCAAAATCGATGGATCCGGGGCTTAGGGAATTTTTCATACAGCACAAAACTATTGAATCTACTGTTCAAAAATTTTGCTCTTAAATCAACTTTTTTCATCTCAGGGATTCATTTTGGGATGGTTACTAAAGTTTAAAGCAGAAATTGGGGCACTTTTAAAATTTTCATTTTTGACCAAAATCGATGGGTCCGGGGCTTAGGGATTTTTTCATACAGCACAAAACTGTTGAAGCTCCTGTTCAAAAATCATGCTCTTAAATCAACTTTTTTATCTCAGGAATACATTTTGGGATGGTAACTAAAGTTTAAAGTAGAAATTGGGGCATTTTTAAAATTTCCATTTTTGGCCAAAATCGATGGGTCCAGGGCGTAGGGAATTTTTCATACATCACAAAACAATTGAAGCTCCTGTTCAAAAATCATGCTCTTAAATCAACTTTTTTATCTCAGGAATACATTTTGGGATGGTAACTAAAGTTTAAAGCAGAAATTGGGGCACTTTTAAAATTGTCATTTTTGACCAAAATCGATGGGTCCGGGGCTTAGGGAATTTTTCATACAGCACAAAAAAATTGACGCTCCTGTTCAAAAATCATGCTCTTAAATCAACTTTTTTCATCTCAGGGATTCATTTTGGGATGGTAACTAAAGTTTAAAGCAGAACTTGGGGCACTTTTAAAATTTTCATTTTTGACCAAAATCGATGGGTCCGGGGCTTAGGGAATTTTTCCTACATCACAAAACAATTGAAGCTACTGTTCAAAAATCATGCTCTTAAATCAACTTTTTTTTCATCTCAGGGATTCATTTTGGGATGGTAACTAAAGTTTAAAGCAGAACTTGGGGCACTTTTAAGTTTTTCATTTTTGACCAAAATCGATGGGTCCGGGGCTTAGGGAATTTTTCATACAGCACAAAACTATTGAAGCTCCTGTTAAAAAATCATGCTCTTAAATCAACTTTTTTCATCTCAGGGATTCAGTTTGGGATGGTAACTAAAGTTTAAAGCAGAAATTGGGGCACTTTTAAGTTTTTCATTTTTGACCAAAATCGATGGGTCCGGGGCTTAGGGAATTTTTCATACAGCACAAAACTATTGAAGCTCCTGTTAAAAAATCATGCTCTTAAATCAACTTTTTTTCATCTCAGGGATTCAGTTTGGGATGGTAACTAAAGTTTAAAGCAGAAATTGGGGCACTTTTAAAATTTTCATTTTTGACCAAAATCGATGGGTCCGGGGCTTAGGGATTTTTTCAAACAGCACAAAACTGTTGAAGCTCCTGTTCAAAAATCATGCTCTTAAATCAACTTTTTTCATCTCAGGGATTTATTTTGTGAGTGTAAGTAAAGTTTAAAGCAGAAATTGGGGCATTTTTAAAATTTTCATTTTTGACCAAAATCGATGGGTCCGGGGCTTAGGGATTTTTTCATACAGCACAAAACTGTTGAAGCTCCTGTTCAAAAATCATGCTCTTAAATCAACTTTTTTCATCTCAGGGATTAATTTTGGGATGGTAACTAAAGTTTAAAGCAGAAATTGGGGCACTTTTAAAATTTTCATTTTTTGACCAAAATCGATGGGTCTGTGGCTTAGGGAATTTTTCATAAAGCACAAAACAATTGAAGCTCCTGTTCAAAAATCATGCTCTTAAATCAACTTTTTTCATCTCAGGGATTCATTTTGGGATTGTAACTAAAGTTGAAAGCAGAAATTGGGTCACTTTTAAAATTTTCATTTTTGACCAAAATCGATGGATCCGGGGCTTAGGGAATTTTTCATACATCACAAAACTATTGAATCTACTGTTCAAAAATTTTGCTCTTAAATCAACTTTTTTCATCTCAGGGATTCATTTTGGGATGGTTACTAAAGTTTAAAGCAGAAATTGGGGCACTTTTAAAATTTTCATTTTTGACCAAAATCGATGGGTCCGGGGCTTAGGGATTTTTTCATACAGCACAAAACTGTTGAAGCTCCTGTTCAAAAATCATGCTCTTAAATCAACTTTTTTCATCTCAGGGATTCATTTTGGGATGGTAACTAAAGTTTAAAGCAGAAATTGGGGCACTTTTAAAATTTTCATTTTTTACCAAAATCAATGGGTCCAGGGCTTAGGGAATTTTTCATAAAGCACAAAACAATTGAAGCTCCTGTTCAAAAATCATGCTCTTAAATCAACTTTTTTATCTCAGGAATACATTTTGGGATGGTCACTAAAGTTTAAAGCAGAAATTGGGGCACTTTTAAAATTGTCATTTTTGACCAAAATCGATGGGTCCGGGGCTTAGGGAATTTTTCATACAGCACAAAAAAATTGACGCTCCTGTTCAAAAATCATGCTCTTAAATCAACTTTTTTCATCTCAGGGATTCATTTTGGGATGGTAACTAAAGTTTAAAGCAGAACTTGGGGCACTTTTAAAATTTTCATTTTTGACCAAAATCGATGGGTCCGGGGCTTAGGGAATTTTTCATACATCACAAAACAATTGAAGCTACTGTTCAAAAATCATGCTCTTAAATCAACTTTTTTCATCTCAGGGATTCATTTTGGGATGGTAACTAAAGTTTAAAGCAGAAATTGGGGCACTTTTAAAATTTTAATATTTGACCAAAATCGATGGGTCCGGGGCTTAGGGAATTTTTCATACATCACAAAACAATTGAAGCTACTGTTCAAAAATCATGCTCTTAAATCAACTTTTTTTTTATCTCAGGGATTCATTTTGGGATGGTAACTAAAGTTTAAAGCAGAAATTGGGGCACTTTTAAAATTTTCATTTTTGACCAAAATCGATGGGTCCGGGGCTTAGGGATTTTTTTAAACAGCACAAAACTGTTGAAGCTCCTGTTCAAAAATCATGCTCTTAAATCAACTTTTTTCATCTCAGGGATTCATTTTGGGATGGTAACTAAAGTTTAAAGCAGAAATTGGGGCACTTTTAAAATTTTAATATTTGACCAAAATCGATGGGTCCGGGGCTTAGGGAATTTTTCATACATCACAAAACAATTGAAGCTACTGTTCAAAAATCATGCTCTTAAATCAACTTTTTTTTATCTCAGGGATTCATTTTGGGATGGTAACTAAAGTTTAAAGCAGAAATTGGGGCACTTTTAAAATTTTCATTTTTGACCAAAATCGATGGGTCCGGGGCTTAGGGAATTTTTCATACATCACAAAACAATTGAAGCTACTGTTCAAAAATCATGCTCTTAAATCAACTTTTTTCATCTCAGGGATTCATTTTGGGATGGTAACTAAAGTTTAAAGCAGAAATTGGGGCACTTTTAAAATTTTAATATTTGACCAAAATCGATGGGTCCGGGGCTTAGGGAATTTTTCATACATCACAAAACAATTGAAGCTACTGTTCAAAAATCATGCTCTTAAATCAACTTTTTTTTATCTTAGGGATTCATTTTGGGATGGTAACTAAAGTTTAAAGCAGAAATTGGGGCACTTTTAAAATTTTTCATTTTTGACCAAAATCGATGGGTCCGGGGCTTAGGGAATTTTTCATAAAGCACAAAACAATTGAAGCTCCTGTTCAAAAATCATGCTCTTAAATCAACTTTTTTCATCTCAGGGATTCATTTTGGGATTGTAACTAAAGTTGAAAGCAGAAATTGGGTCACTTTTAAAATTTTCATTTTTGACCAAAATCGATGGATCCGGGGCTTAGGGAATTTTTCATACAGCACAAAACTATTGAATCTACTGTTCAAAAATTTTGCTCTTAAATCAACTTTTTTCATCTCAGGGATTCATTTTGGGATGGTTACTAAAGTTTAAAGCAGAAATTGGGGCACTTTTAAAATTTTCATTTTTGACCAAAATCGATGGGTCCGGGGCTTAGGGATTTTTTCATACAGCACAAAACTGTTGAAGCTCCTGTTCAAAAATCATGCTCTTAAATCAACTTTTTTATCTCAGGAATACATTTTGGGATGGTAACTAAAGTTTAAAGCAGAACTTGGGGCACTTTTAAAATTTTCATTTTTGACCAAAATCGATGGGTCCGGGGCTTAGGGATTTTTTCATACATCACAAAACAATTGAAGCTACTGTTCAAAAATCATGCTCTTAAATAAACTTTTTTTTTTTATCTCAGGGATTCATTTTGGGATGGTAACTAAAGTTTAAAGTAGAAATTGGGGCATTTTTAAAATTTCCATTTTTGGCCAAAATCGATGGGTCCAGGGCGTAGGGAATTTTTCATACATCACAAAACAATTGAAGCTCCTGTTCAAAAATCATGCTCTTAAATCAACTTTTTTATCTCAGGAATACATTTTGGGATGGTAACTAAAGTTTAAAGCAGAAATTGGGGCACTTTTAAAATTGTCATTTTTGACCAAAATCGATGGGTCCGGGGCTTAGGGAATTTTTCCTACATCACAAAACAATTGAAGCTCCTGTTCAAAAATCATGCTCTTAAATCAACTTTTTTTTCATCTCAGGGATTCATTTTGGGATGGTAACTAAAGTTTAAAGCAGAACTTGGGGCACTTTTAAAATTTTCATTTTTGACCAAAATCGATGGATCCGGGGCTTAGGGAATTTTTCATACAGCACAAAACTATTGAATCTACTGTTCAAAAATTTTGCTCTTAAATCAACTTTTTTCATCTCAGGGATTCATTTTGGGATGGTTACTAAAGTTTAAAGCAGAAATTGGGGCACTTTTAAAATTTTCATTTTTGACCAAAATCGATGGGTCCGGGGCTTAGGGATTTTTTCATACAGCACAAAACTGTTGAAGCTCCTGTTCAAAAATCATGCTCTTAAATCAACTTTTTTCATCTCAGGGATTCATTTTGGGATGGTAACTAAAGTTTAAAGCAGAACTTGGGGCACTTTTAAAATTTTCATTTTTGACCAAAATCGATGGGTCCGGGGCTTAGGGAATTTTTCATACAGCACAAAAAAATTGACGCTCCTGTTCAAAAATCATGCTCTTAAATCAACTTTTTTCATCTCAGGGATTCATTTTGGGATGGTAACTAAAGTTTAAAGCAGAACTTGGGGCACTTTTAAAATTTTCATTTTTGACCAAAATCGATGGGTCCGGGGCTTAGGGAATTTTTCATACATCACAAAACAATTGAAGCTACTGTTCAAAAATCATGCTCTTAAATCAACTTTTTTCATCTCAGGGATTCATTTTGGGATGGTAACTAAAGTTTAAAGCAGAAATTGGGGCACTTTTAAAATTTTAATATTTGACCAAAATCGATGGGTCCGGGGCTTAGGGAATTTTTCATACATCACAAAACAATTGAAGCTACTGTTCAAAAATCATGCTCTTAAATCAACTTTTTTTTATCTCAGGGATTCATTTTGGGATGGTAACTAAAGTTTAAAGCAGAAATTGGGGCACTTTTAAAATTTTCATTTTTGACCAAAATCGATGGGTCCGGGGCTTAGGGATTTTTTTAAACAGCACAAAACTGTTGAAGCTCCTGTTCAAAAATCATGCTCTTAAATCAACTTTTTTCATCTCAGGGATTCATTTTGGGATGGTAACTAAAGTTTAAAGCAGAAATTGGGGCACTTTTAAAATTTTAATATTTGACCAAAATCGATGGGTCCGGGGCTTAGGGAATTTTTCATACATCACAAAACAATTGAAGCTACTGTTCAAAAATCATGCTCTTAAATCAACTTTTTTTTATCTCAGGGATTCATTTTGGGATGGTAACTAAAGTTTAAAGCAGAAATTGGGGCACTTTTAAAATTTTCATTTTTGACCAAAATCGATGGGTCCGGGGCTTAGGGATTTTTTTAAACAGCACAAAACTGTTGAAGCTCCTGTTCAAAAATCATGCTCTTAAATCAACTTTTTTCATCTCAGGGATTCATTTTGGGATGGTAACTAAAGTTTAAAGCAGAAATTGGGGCACTTTTAAAATTTTCATTTTTGACCAAAATCGATGGGTCCAGGGCTTAGGGAATTTTTCATAAAGCACAAAACAATTGAAGCTCCTGTTCAAAAATCATGCTCTTAAATCAACTTTTTTATCTCAGGGATACATTTTGGGATGGTAACTAAAGTTTAAAGCAGAACTTGGGGCACTTTTAAAATTTTCATTTTTGACCAAAATCGATGGGTCCGGGGCTTAGGGAATTTTTCCTACATCACAAAACAATTGAAGCTCCTGTTCAAAAATCATGCTCTTAAATCAACTTTTTTTTCATCTCAGGGATTCATTTTGGGATGGTAACTAAAGTTTAAAGCAGAACTTGGGGCACTTTTAAAATTTTCATTTTTGACCAAAATCGATGGGTCCGGGGCTTAGGGAATTTTTCATACATCACAAAACAATTGAAGCTACTGTTCAAAAATCATGCTCTTAAATCAACTTTTTTCATCTCAGGGATTCATTTTGGGATGGTAACTAAAGTTTAAAGCAGAAATTGGGGCACTTTTAAAATTTTAATATTTGACCAAAATCGATGGGTCCGGGGCTTAGGGAATTTTTCATACATCACAAAACAATTGAAGCTACTGTTCAAAAATCATGCTCTTAAATCAACTTTTTTTTATCTTAGGGATTCATTTTGGGATGGTAACTAAAGTTTAAAGCAGAAATTGGGGCACTTTTAAAATTTTTCATTTTTGACCAAAATCGATGGGTCCGGGGCTTAGGGAATTTTTCATAAAGCACAAAACAATTGAAGCTCCTGTTCAAAAATCATGCTCTTAAATCAACTTTTTTCATCTCAGGGATTCATTTTGGGATTGTAACTAAAGTTGAAAGCAGAAATTGGGTCACTTTTAAAATTTTCATTTTTGACCAAAATCGATGGATCCGGGGCTTAGGGAATTTTTCATACAGCACAAAACTATTGAATCTACTGTTCAAAAATTTTGCTCTTAAATCAACTTTTTTCATCTCAGGGATTCATTTTGGGATGGTTACTAAAGTTTAAAGCAGAAATTGGGGCACTTTTAAAATTTTCATTTTTGACCAAAATCGATGGGTCCGGGGCTTAGGGATTTTTTCATACAGCACAAAACTGTTGAAGCTCCTGTTCAAAAATCATGCTCTTAAATCAACTTTTTTATCTCAGGAATACATTTTGGGATGGTAACTAAAGTTTAAAGTAGAAATTGGGGCATTTTTAAAATTTCCATTTTTGGCCAAAATCGATGGGTCCAGGGCGTAGGGAATTTTTCATACATCACAAAACAATTGAAGCTCCTGTTCAAAAATCATGCTCTTAAATCAACTTTTTTATCTCAGGAATACATTTTGGGATGGTAACTAAAGTTTAAAGCAGAAATTGGGGCACTTTTAAAATTGTCATTTTTGACCAAAATCGATGGGTCCGGGGCTTAGGGAATTTTTCATACAGCACAAAAAAATTGACGCTCCTGTTCAAAAATCATGCTCTTAAATCAACTTTTTTCATCTCAGGGATTCATTTTGGGATGGTAACTAAAGTTTAAAGCAGAACTTGGGGCACTTTTAAAATTTTCATTTTTGACCAAAATCGATGGGTCCGGGGCTTAGGGAATTTTTCCTACATCACAAAACAATTGAAGCTACTGTTCAAAAATCATGCTCTTAAATCAACTTTTTTTTCATCTCAGGGATTCATTTTGGGATGGTAACTAAAGTTTAAAGCAGAACTTGGGGCACTTTTAAGTTTTTCATTTTTGACCAAAATCGATGGGTCCGGGGCTTAGGGAATTTTTCATACAGCACAAAACTATTGAAGCTCCTGTTAAAAAATCATGCTCTTAAATCAACTTTTTTCATCTCAGGGATTCAGTTTGGGATGGTAACTAAAGTTTAAAGCAGAAATTGGGGCACTTTTAAGTTTTTCATTTTTGACCAAAATCGATGGGTCCGGGGCTTAGGGAATTTTTCATACAGCACAAAACTATTGAAGCTCCTGTTAAAAAATCATGCTCTTAAATCAACTTTTTTTCATCTCAGGGATTCAGTTTGGGATGGTAACTAAAGTTTAAAGCAGAAATTGGGGCACTTTTAAAATTTTCATTTTTGACCAAAATCGATGGGTCCGGGGCTTAGGGATTTTTTCAAACAGCACAAAACTGTTGAAGCTCCTGTTCAAAAATCATGCTCTTAAATCAACTTTTTTCATCTCAGGGATTTATTTTGTGAGTGTAAGTAAAGTTTAAAGCAGAAATTGGGGCATTTTTAAAATTTTCATTTTTGACCAAAATCGATGGGTCCGGGGCTTAGGGATTTTTTCATACAGCACAAAACTGTTGAAGCTCCTGTTCAAAAATCATGCTCTTAAATCAACTTTTTTCATCTCAGGGATTAATTTTGGGATGGTAACTAAAGTTTAAAGCAGAAATTGGGGCATTTTTAAAATTTTCATTTTTGACCAAAATCGATGGGTCCGGGGCTTAGGGATTTTTTCATACAGCACAAAACTGTTGAAGCTCCTGTTCAAAAATCATGCTCTTAAATCAACTTTTTTTATCTCAGGGATTCATTTTGGGATGGTAACTAAAGTTTAAAGCAGAAATTGGGGCATTTTTAAAATTTTCATTTTTGACCAAAATCGATGGGTCCGGGGCTTAGGGATTTTTTCATACAGCACAAAACTGTTGAAGCTCCTGTTCAAAAATCATGCTCTTAAATCAACTTTTTTCATCTCAGGGATTAATTTTGGGATGGTAACTAAAGTTTAAAGCAGAAATTGGGGCACTTTTAAAATTTTCATTTTTTGACCAAAATCGATGGGTCTGTGGCTTAGGGAATTTTTCATAAAGCACAAAACAATTGAAGCTCCTGTTCAAAAATCATGCTCTTAAATCAACTTTTTTCATCTCAGGGATTCATTTTGGGATTGTAACTAAAGTTGAAAGCAGAAATTGGGTCACTTTTAAAATTTTCATTTTTGACCAAAATCGATGGATCCGGGGCTTAGGGAATTTTTCATACATCACAAAACTATTGAATCTACTGTTCAAAAATTTTGCTCTTAAATCAACTTTTTTCATCTCAGGGATTCATTTTGGGATGGTTACTAAAGTTTAAAGCAGAAATTGGGGCACTTTTAAAATTTTCATTTTTGACCAAAATCGATGGGTCCGGGGCTTAGGGATTTTTTCATACAGCACAAAACTGTTGAAGCTCCTGTTCAAAAATCATGCTCTTAAATCAACTTTTTTCATCTCAGGGATTCATTTTGGGATGGTAACTAAAGTTTAAAGCAGAAATTGGGGCACTTTTAAAATTTTCATTTTTTACCAAAATCAATGGGTCCAGGGCTTAGGGAATTTTTCATAAAGCACAAAACAATTGAAGCTCCTGTTCAAAAATCATGCTCTTAAATCAACTTTTTTATCTCAGGAATACATTTTGGGATGGTCACTAAAGTTTAAAGCAGAAATTGGGGCACTTTTAAAATTGTCATTTTTGACCAAAATCGATGGGTCCGGGGCTTAGGGAATTTTTCATACAGCACAAAAAAATTGACGCTCCTGTTCAAAAATCATGCTCTTAAATCAACTTTTTTCATCTCAGGGATTCATTTTGGGATGGTAACTAAAGTTTAAAGCAGAACTTGGGGCACTTTTAAAATTTTCATTTTTGACCAAAATCGATGGGTCCGGGGCTTAGGGAATTTTTCATACATCACAAAACAATTGAAGCTACTGTTCAAAAATCATGCTCTTAAATCAACTTTTTTCATCTCAGGGATTCATTTTGGGATGGTAACTAAAGTTTAAAGCAGAAATTGGGGCACTTTTAAAATTTTAATATTTGACCAAAATCGATGGGTCCGGGGCTTAGGGAATTTTTCATACATCACAAAACAATTGAAGCTACTGTTCAAAAATCATGCTCTTAAATCAACTTTTTTTTTATCTCAGGGATTCATTTTGGGATGGTAACTAAAGTTTAAAGCAGAAATTGGGGCACTTTTAAAATTTTCATTTTTGACCAAAATCGATGGGTCCGGGGCTTAGGGATTTTTTTAAACAGCACAAAACTGTTGAAGCTCCTGTTCAAAAATCATGCTCTTAAATCAACTTTTTTCATCTCAGGGATTCATTTTGGGATGGTAACTAAAGTTTAAAGCAGAAATTGGGGCACTTTTAAAATTTTAATATTTGACCAAAATCGATGGGTCCGGGGCTTAGGGAATTTTTCATACATCACAAAACAATTGAAGCTACTGTTCAAAAATCATGCTCTTAAATCAACTTTTTTTTATCTCAGGGATTCATTTTGGGATGGTAACTAAAGTTTAAAGCAGAAATTGGGGCACTTTTAAAATTTTCATTTTTGACCAAAATCGATGGGTCCGGGGCTTAGGGAATTTTTCATACATCACAAAACAATTGAAGCTACTGTTCAAAAATCATGCTCTTAAATCAACTTTTTTCATCTCAGGGATTCATTTTGGGATGGTAACTAAAGTTTAAAGCAGAAATTGGGGCACTTTTAAAATTTTAATATTTGACCAAAATCGATGGGTCCGGGGCTTAGGGAATTTTTCATACATCACAAAACAATTGAAGCTACTGTTCAAAAATCATGCTCTTAAATCAACTTTTTTTTATCTTAGGGATTCATTTTGGGATGGTAACTAAAGTTTAAAGCAGAAATTGGGGCACTTTTAAAATTTTTCATTTTTGACCAAAATCGATGGGTCCGGGGCTTAGGGAATTTTTCATAAAGCACAAAACAATTGAAGCTCCTGTTCAAAAATCATGCTCTTAAATCAACTTTTTTCATCTCAGGGATTCATTTTGGGATTGTAACTAAAGTTGAAAGCAGAAATTGGGTCACTTTTAAAATTTTCATTTTTGACCAAAATCGATGGATCCGGGGCTTAGGGAATTTTTCATACAGCACAAAACTATTGAATCTACTGTTCAAAAATGTTGCTCTTAAATCAACTTTTTTCATCTCAGGGATTCATTTTGGGATGGTTACTAAAGTTTAAAGCAGAAATTGGGGCACTTTTAAAATTTTCATTTTTGACCAAAATCGATGGGTCCGGGGCTTAGGGATTTTTTCATACAGCACAAAACTGTTGAAGCTCCTGTTCAAAAATCATGCTCTTAAATCAACTTTTTTATCTCAGGAATACATTTTGGGATGGTAACTAAAGTTTAAAGCAGAACTTGGGGCACTTTTAAAATTTTCATTTTTGACCAAAATCGATGGGTCCGGGGCTTAGGGATTTTTTCATACATCACAAAACAATTGAAGCTACTGTTCAAAAATCATGCTCTTAAATAAACTTTTTTTTTTTATCTCAGGGATTCATTTTGGGATGGTAACTAAAGTTTAAAGTAGAAATTGGGGCATTTTTAAAATTTCCATTTTTGGCCAAAATCGATGGGTCCAGGGCGTAGGGAATTTTTCATACATCACAAAACAATTGAAGCTCCTGTTCAAAAATCATGCTCTTAAATCAACTTTTTTATCTCAGGAATACATTTTGGGATGGTAACTAAAGTTTAAAGCAGAAATTGGGGCACTTTTAAAATTGTCATTTTTGACCAAAATCGATGGGTCCGGGGCTTAGGGAATTTTTCATACAGCACAAAAAAATTGACGCTCCTGTTCAAAAATCATGCTCTTAAATCAACTTTTTTCATCTCAGGGATTCATTTTGGGATGGTAACTAAAGTTTAAAGCAGAACTTGGGGCACTTTTAAAATTTTCATTTTTGACCAAAATCGATGGGTCCGGGGCTTAGGGAATTTTTCCTACATCACAAAACAATTGAAGCTACTGTTCAAAAATCATGCTCTTAAATCAACTTTTTTTTCATCTCAGGGATTCATTTTGGGATGGTAACTAAAGTTTAAAGCAGAACTTGGGGCACTTTTAAGTTTTTCATTTTTGACCAAAATCGATGGGTCCGGGGCTTAGGGAATTTTTCATACAGCACAAAACTATTGAAGCTCCTGTTAAAAAATCATGCTCTTAAATCAACTTTTTTCATCTCAGGGATTCAGTTTGGGATGGTAACTAAAGTTTAAAGCAGAAATTGGGGCACTTTTAAGTTTTTCATTTTTGACCAAAATCGATGGGTCCGGGGCTTAGGGAATTTTTCATACAGCACAAAACTATTGAAGCTCCTGTTAAAAAATCATGCTCTTAAATCAACTTTTTTTCATCTCAGGGATTCAGTTTGGGATGGTAACTAAAGTTTAAAGCAGAAATTGGGGCACTTTTAAAATTTTCATTTTTGACCAAAATCGATGGGTCCGGGGCTTAGGGATTTTTTCAAACAGCACAAAACTGTTGAAGCTCCTGTTCAAAAATCATGCTCTTAAATCAACTTTTTTCATCTCAGGGATTTATTTTGTGAGTGTAAGTAAAGTTTAAAGCAGAAATTGGGGCATTTTTAAAATTTTCATTTTTGACCAAAATCGATGGGTCCGGGGCTTAGGGATTTTTTCATACAGCACAAAACTGTTGAAGCTCCTGTTCAAAAATCATGCTCTTAAATCAACTTTTTTCATCTCAGGGATTAATTTTGGGATGGTAACTAAAGTTTAAAGCAGAAATTGGGGCACTTTTAAAATTTTCATTTTTTGACCAAAATCGATGGGTCTGTGGCTTAGGGAATTTTTCATAAAGCACAAAACAATTGAAGCTCCTGTTCAAAAATCATGCTCTTAAATCAACTTTTTTCATCTCAGGGATTCATTTTGGGATTGTAACTAAAGTTGAAAGCAGAAATTGGGTCACTTTTAAAATTTTCATTTTTGACCAAAATCGATGGATCCGGGGCTTAGGGAATTTTTCATACATCACAAAACTATTGAATCTACTGTTCAAAAATTTTGCTCTTAAATCAACTTTTTTCATCTCAGGGATTCATTTTGGGATGGTTACTAAAGTTTAAAGCAGAAATTGGGGCACTTTTAAAATTTTCATTTTTGACCAAAATCGATGGGTCCGGGGCTTAGGGATTTTTTCATACAGCACAAAACTGTTGAAGCTCCTGTTCAAAAATCATGCTCTTAAATCAACTTTTTTCATCTCAGGGATTCATTTTGGGATGGTAACTAAAGTTTAAAGCAGAAATTGGGGCACTTTTAAAATTTTCATTTTTTACCAAAATCAATGGGTCCAGGGCTTAGGGAATTTTTCATAAAGCACAAAACAATTGAAGCTCCTGTTCAAAAATCATGCTCTTAAATCAACTTTTTTATCTCAGGAATACATTTTGGGATGGTCACTAAAGTTTAAAGCAGAAATTGGGGCACTTTTAAAATTGTCATTTTTGACCAAAATCGATGGGTCCGGGGCTTAGGGAATTTTTCATACAGCACAAAAAATTTGACGCTCCTGTTCAAAAATCATGCTCTTAAATCAACTTTTTTCATCTCAGGGATTCATTTTGGGATGGTAACTAAAGTTTAAAGCAGAACTTGGGGCACTTTTAAAATTTTCATTTTTGACCAAAATCGATGGGTCCGGGGCTTAGGGAATTTTTCATACATCACAAAACAATTGAAGCTACTGTTCAAAAATCATGCTCTTAAATCAACTTTTTTCATCTCAGGGATTCATTTTGGGATGGTAACTAAAGTTTAAAGCAGAAATTGGGGCACTTTAAAAATTTTAATATTTGACCAAAATCGATGGGTCCGGGGCTTAGGGAATTTTTCATACATCACAAAACAATTGAAGCTACTGTTCAAAAATCATGCTCTTAAATCAACTTTTTTTTATCTCAGGGATTCATTTTGGGATGGTAACTAAAGTTTAAAGCAGAAATTGGGGCACTTTTAAAATTTTCATTTTTGACCAAAATCGATGGGTCCGGGGCTTAGGGATTTTTTTAAACAGCACAAAACTGTTGAAGCTCCTGTTCAAAAATCATGCTCTTAAATCAACTTTTTTCATCTCAGGGATTCATTTTGGGATGGTAACTAAAGTTTAAAGCAGAAATTGGGGCACTTTTAAAATTTTCATTTTTGACCAAAATCGATGGGTCCAGGGCTTAGGGAATTTTTCATAAAGCACAAAACAATTGAAGCTCCTGTTCAAAAATCATGCTCTTAAATCAACTTTTTTATCTCAGGAATACATTTTGGGATGGTAACTAAAGTTTAAAGCAGAACTTGGGGCACTTTTAAAATTTTAATTTTTGACCAAAATCGATGGGTCCGGGGCTTAGGGAATTTTTCCTACATAACAAAACAATTGAAGCTCCTGTTCAAAAATCATGCTCTTAAATCAACTTTTTTTTCATCTCAGGGATTCATTTTGGGATGGTAACTAAAGTTTAAAGCAGAACTTGGGGCACTTTTAAAATTTTCATTTTTGACCAAAATCGATGGGTCCGGGGCTTAGGGAATTTTTCATACATCACAAAACAATTGAAGCTACTGTTCAAAAATCATGCTCTTAAATCAACTTTTTTCATCTCAGGGATTCATTTTGGGATGGTAACTAAAGTTTAAAGCAGAAATTGGGGCACTTTTAAAATTTTAATATTTGACCAAAATCGATGGGTCCGGGGCTTAGGGAATTTTTCATACATCACAAAACAATTGAAGCTACTGTTCAAAAATCATGCTCTTAAATCAACTTTTTTTTATCTCAGGGATTCATTTTGGGATGGTAACTAAAGTTTAAAGCAGAAATTGGGGCACTTTTAAAATTTTTCATTTTTGACCAAAATCGATGGGTCCGGGGCTTAGGGAATTTTTCATAAAGCACAAAACAATTGAAGCTCCTGTTCAAAAATCATGCTCTTAAATCAACTTTTTTCATCTCAGGGATTCATTTTGGGATTGTAACTAAAGTTGAAAGCAGAAATTGGGTCACTTTTAAAATTTTCATTTTTGACCAAAATCGATGGATCCGGGGCTTAGGGAATTTTTCATACAGCACAAAACTATTGAATCTACTGTTCAAAAATTTTGCTCTTAAATCAACTTTTTTCATCTCAGGGATTCATTTTGGGATGGTTACTAAAGTTTAAAGCAGAAATTGGGGCACTTTTAAAATTTTCATTTTTGACCAAAATCGATGGGTC
This sequence comes from Pseudophryne corroboree, assembly GCF_028390025.1. Lineage (NCBI taxonomy): Eukaryota > Metazoa > Chordata > Amphibia > Anura > Myobatrachidae > Pseudophryne > Pseudophryne corroboree. Next base: position 48,907 of record NW_026968337.1, read on the forward strand.
CGGGGCTTAGGGATTTTTTCATACAGCACAAAACTGTTGAAGCTCCTGTTCAAAAATCATGCTCTTAAATCAACTTTTTTCATCTCAGGGATTCATTTTGGGATGGTAACTAAAGTTTAAAGCAGAACTTGGGGCACTTTTAAAATTTTCATTTTTGACCAAAATCGATGGGTCCGGGGCTTAGGGAATTTTTCATACAGCACAAAAAAATTGACGCTCCTGTTCAAAAATCATGCTCTTAAATCAACTTTTTTCATCTCAGGGATTCATTTTGGGATGGTAACTAAAGTTTAAAGCAGAACTTGGGGCACTTTTAAAATTTTCATTTTTGACCAAAATCGATGGGTCCGGGGCTTAGGGAATTTTTCATACATCACAAAACAATTGAAGCTACTGTTCAAAAATCATGCTCTTAAATCAACTTTTTTCATCTCAGGGATTCATTTTGGGATGGTAACTAAAGTTTAAAGCAGAAATTGGGGCACTTTTAAAATTTTCATTTTTGACCAAAATCGATGGGTCCGGGGCTTAGGGATTTTTTCAAACAGCACAAAACTGTTGAAGCTCCTGTTCAAAAATCATGCTCTTAAATCAACTTTTTTCATCTCAGGGATTTATTTTGTGAGTGTAAGTAAAGTTTAAAGCAGAAATTGGGGCATTTTTAAAATTTTCATTTTTGACCAAAATCGATGGGTCCGGGGCTTAGGGATTTTTTCATACAGCACAAAACTGTTGAAGCTCCTGTTCAAAAATCATGCTCTTAAATCAACTTTTTTCATCTCAGGGATTAATTTTGGGATGGTAACTAAAGTTTAAAGCAGAAATTGGGGCACTTTTAAAATTTTCATTTTTTGACCAAAATCGATGGGTCTGTGGCTTAGGGAATTTTTCATAAAGCACAAAACAATTGAAGCTCCTGTTCAAAAATCATGCTCTTAAATCAACTTTTTTCATCTCAGGGATTCATTTTGGGATTGTAACTAAAGTTGAAAGCAGAAATTGGGTCACTTTTAAAATTTTCATTTTTGACCAAAATCGATGGATCCGGGGCTTAGGGAATTTTTCATACATCACAAAACTATTGAATCTACTGTTCAAAAATGTTGCTCTTAAATCAACTTTTTTCATCTCAGGGATTCATTTTGGGATGGTTACTAAAGTTTAAAGCAGAAATTGGGGCACTTTTAAAATTTTCATTTTTGACCAAAATCGATGGGTCCGGGGCTTAGGGATTTTTTCATACAGCACAAAACTGTTGAAGCTCCTGTTCAAAAATCATGCTCTTAAATCAACTTTTTTATCTCAGGAATACATTTTGGGATGGTAACTAAAGTTTAAAGCAGAACTTGGGGCACTTTTAAAATTTTAATTTTTGACCAAAATCGATGGGTCCAGGGCTTAGGGAATTTTTCATAAAGCACAAAACAATTGAAGCTCCTGTTCAAAAATCATGCTCTTAAATCAACTTTTTTTTCATCTCAGGGATTCATTTTGGGATGGTAACTAAAGTTTAAAGCAGAACTTGGGGCACTTTTAAAATTTTCATTTTTGACCAAAATCGATGGGTCCGGGGCTTAGGGAATTTTTCATACATCACAAAACAATTGAAGCTACTGTTCAAAAATCATGCTCTTAAATCAACTTTTTTCATCTCAGGGATTCATTTTGGGATGGTAACTAAAGTTTAAAGCAGAAATTGGGGCACTTTTAAAATTTTAATATTTGACCAAAATCGATGGGTCCGGGGCTTAGGGAATTTTTCATACATCACAAAACAATTGAAGCTACTGTTCAAAAATCATGCTCTTAAATCAACTTTTTTTTATCTCAGGGATTCATTTTGGGATGGTAACTAAAGTTTAAAGCAGAAATTGGGGCACTTTTAAAATTTTTCATTTTTGACCAAAATCGATGGGTCCGGGGCTTAGGGAATTTTTCATAAAGCACAAAACAATTGAAGCTCCTGTTCAAAAATCATGCTCTTAAATCAACTTTTTTCATCTCAGGGATTCATTTTGGGATTGTAACTAAAGTTGAAAGCAGAAATTGGGTCACTTTTAAAATTTTCATTTTTGACCAAAATCGATGGATCCGGGGCTTAGGGATTTTTTCATACAGCACAAAACTGTTGAAGCTCCTGTTCAAAAATCATGCTCTTAAATCAACTTTTTTCATCTCAGGGATTCATTTTGGGATGGTAACTAAAGTTTAAAGCAGAACTTGGGGCACTTTTAAAATTTTCATTTTTGACCAAAATCGATGGGTCCGGGGCTTAGGGAATTTTTCATACAGCACAAAAAAATTGACGCTCCTGTTCAAAAATCATGCTCTTAAATCAACTTTTTTCATCTCAGGGATTCATTTTGGGATGGTAACTAAAGTTTAAAGCAGAACTTGGGGCACTTTTAAAATTTTCATTTTTGACCAAAATCGATGGGTCCGGGGCTTAGGGAATTTTTCATACATCACAAAACAATTGAAGCTACTGTTCAAAAATCATGCTCTTAAATCAACTTTTTTCATCTCAGGGATTCATTTTGGGATGGTAACTAAAGTTTAAAGCAGAAATTGGGGCACTTTTAAAATTTTCATTTTTGACCAAAATCGATGGGTCCGGGGCTTAGGGATTTTTTCAAACAGCACAAAACTGTTGAAGCTCCTGTTCAAAAATCATGCTCTTAAATCAACTTTTTTCATCTCAGGGATTTATTTTGTGAGTGTAAGTAAAGTTTAAAGCAGAAATTGGGGCATTTTTAAAATTTTCATTTTTGACCAAAATCGATGGGTCCGGGGCTTAGGGATTTTTTCATACAGCACAAAACTGTTGAAGCTCCTGTTCAAAAATCATGCTCTTAAATCAACTTTTTTCATCTCAGGGATTAATTTTGGGATGGTAACTAAAGTTTAAAGCAGAAATTGGGGCACTTTTAAAATTTTCATTTTTTGACCAAAATCGATGGGTCTGTGGCTTAGGGAATTTTTCATAAAGCACAAAACAATTGAAGCTCCTGTTCAAAAATCATGCTCTTAAATCAACTTTTTTCATCTCAGGGATTCATTTTGGGATTGTAACTAAAGTTGAAAGCAGAAATTGGGTCACTTTTAAAATTTTCATTTTTGACCAAAATCGATGGATCCGGGGCTTAGTGAATTTTTCATACATCACAAAACTATTGAATCTACTGTTCAAAAATTTTGCTCTTAAATCAACTTTTTTCATCTCAGGGATTCATTTTGGGATGGTTACTAAAGTTTAAAGCAGAAATTGGGGCACTTTTAAAATTTTCATTTTTGACCAAAATCGATGGGTCCGGGGCTTAGGGATTTTTTCATACAGCACAAAACTGTTGAAGCTCCTGTTCAAAAATCATGCTCTTAAATCAACTTTTTTCATCTCAGGGATTCATTTTGGGATGGTAACTAAAGTTTAAAGCAGAAATTGGGGCACTTTTAAAATTTTCATTTTTTACCAAAATCAATGGGTCCAGGGCTTAGGGAATTTTTCATAAAGCACAAAACAATTGAAGCTCCTGTTCAAAAATCATGCTCTTAAATCAACTTTTTTATCTCAGGAATACATTTTGGGATGGTCACTAAAGTTTAAAGCAGAAATTGGGGCACTTTTAAAATTGTCATTTTTGACCAAAATCGATGGGTCCGGGGCTTAGGGAATTTTTCATACAGCACAAAAAAATTGACGCTCCTGTTCAAAAATCATGCTCTTAAATCAACTTTTTTCATCTCAGGGATTCATTTTGGGATGGTAACTAAAGTTTAAAGCAGAACTTGGGGCACTTTTAAAATTTTCATTTTTGACCAAAATCGATGGGTCCGGGGCTTAGGGAATTTTTCCTACATCACAAAACAATTGAAGCTACTGTTCAAAAATCATGCTCTTAAATCAACTTTTTTTTCATCTCAGGGATTCATTTTGGGATGGTAACTAAAGTTTAAAGCAGAACTTTGGGCACTTTTAAAATTTTCATTTTTGACCAAAATCGATGGGTCCGGGGCTTAGGGAATTTTTCATACATCACAAAACAATTGAAGCTACTGTTCAAAAATCATGCTCTTAAATAAACTTTTTTTTTTATCTCAGGGATTCATTTTGGGATGGTAACTAAAGTTTAAAGCAGAAATTGGGGCATTTTTAAAATTTTCATTTTTGGCCAAAATCGATGGGTCCAGGGCGTAGGGAATTTTTCATACATCACAAAACAATTGAAGCTCCTGTTCAAAAATCATGCTCTTAAATCAACTTTTTTCATCTCAGGGATTCATTTTGGGATGTAACTAAAGTTTAAAGCAGAAATTGGGGCACTTTTAAAATTTTAATATTTGACCAAAATCGATGGGTCCGGGGCTTAGGGAATTTTTCATACATCACAAAACAATTGAAGCTACTGTTCAAAAATCATGCTCTTAAATCAACTTTTTTTTATCTCAGGGATTCATTTTGGGATGGTAACTAAAGTTTAAAGCAGAAATTGGGGCACTTTTAAAATTTTCATTTTTGACCAAAATCGATGGGTCCGGGGCTTAGGGATTTTTTTAAACAGCACAAAACTGTTGAAGCTCCTGTTCAAAAATCATGCTCTTAAATCAACTTTTTTCATCTCAGGGATTCATTTTGGGATGGTAACTAAAGTTTAAAGCAGAAATTGGGGCACTTTTAAAATTTTCATTTTTGACCAAAATCGATGGGTCCAGGGCTTAGGGAATTTTTCATAAAGCACAAAACAATTGAAGCTCCTGTTCAAAAATCATGCTCTTAAATCAACTTTTTTATCTCAGGAATACATTTTGGGATGGTAACTAAAGTTTAAAGCAGAACTTGGGGCACTTTTAAAATTTTCATTTTTGACCAAAATCGATGGGTCCGGGGCTTAGGGAATTTTTCCTACATCACAAAACAATTGAAGCTCCTGTTCAAAAATCATGCTCTTAAATCAACTTTTTTTTCATCTCAGGGATTCATTTTGGGATGGTAACTAAAGTTTAAAGCAGAACTTGGGGCACTTTTAAAATTTTCATTTTTGACCAAAATCGATGGGTCCGGGGCTTAGGGAATTTTTCATACATCACAAAACAATTGAAGCTACTGTTCAAAAATCATGCTCTTAAATCAACTTTTTTCATCTCAGGGATTCATTTTGGGATGGTAACTAAAGTTTAAAGCAGAAATTGGGGCACTTTTAAAATTTTAATATTTGACCAAAATCGATGGGTCCGGGGCTTAGGGAATTTTTCATACATCACAAAACAATTGAAGCTACTGTTCAAAAATCATGCTCTTAAATCAACTTTTTTTTATCTTAGGGATTCATTTTGGGATGGTAACTAAAGTTTAAAGCAGAAATTGGGGCACTTTTAAAATTTTTCATTTTTGACCAAAATCGATGGGTCCGGGGCTTAGGGAATTTTTCATAAAGCACAAAACAATTGAAGCTCCTGTTCAAAAATCATGCTCTTAAATCAACTTTTTTCATCTCAGGGATTCATTTTGGGATTGTAACTAAAGTTGAAAGCAGAAATTGGGTCACTTTTAAAATTTTCATTTTTGACCAAAATCGATGGATCCGGGGCTTAGGGAATTTTTCATACAGCACAAAACTATTGAATCTACTGTTAAAAAATTTTGCTCTTAAATCAACTTTTTTCATCTCAGGGATTCATTTTGGGATGGTTACTAAAGTTTAAAGCAGAACTTGGGGCACTTTTAAAATTTTCATTTTTGACCAAAATCGATGGGTCCGGGGCTTAGGGAATTTTTCATACATCACAAAACAATTGAAGCTACTGTTCAAAAATCATGCTCTTAAATAAACTTTTTTTTTTATCTCAGGGATTCATTTTGGGATGGTAACTAAAGTTTAAAGTAGAAATTGGGGCATTTTTAAAATTTCCATTTTTGGCCAAAATCGATGGGTCCAGGGCGTAGGGAATTTTTCATACATCACAAAACAATTGAAGCTCCTGTTCAAAAATCATGCTCTTAAATCAACTTTTTTCATCTCAGGGATTCATTTTGGGATGGTAACTAAAGTTTAAAGCAGAAATTGGGGCACTTTTAAAATTTTAATATTTGACCAAAATCGATGGGTCCGGGGCTTAGGGAATTTTTCATACATCACAAAACAATTGAAGCTACTGTTCAAAAATCATGCTCTTAAATCAACTTTTTTTTATCTCAGGGATTCATTTTGGGATGGTAACTAAAGTTTAAAGCAGAAATTGGGGCACTTTTAAAATTTTCATTTTTGACCAAAATCGATGGGTCCGGGGCTTAGGGATTTTTTAATACAGCACAAAACTGTTGAAGCTCCTGTTCAAAAATCATGCTCTTAAATCAACTTTTTTCATCTCAGGGATTCATTTTGGGATGGTAACTAAAGTTTAAAGCAGAAATTGGGGCACTTTTAAAATTTTCATTTTTGACCAAAATCGATGGGTCCAGGGCTTAGGGAATTTTTCATAAAGCACAAAACAATTGAAGCTCCTGTTCAAAAATCATGCTCTTAAATCAACTTTTTTATCTCAGGAATACATTTTGGGATGGTAACTAAAGTTTAAAGCAGAAATTGGGGCACTTTTAAAATTGTCATTTTTGACCAAAATCGATGGGTCCGGGGCTTAGGGAATTTTTCATACAGCACAAAAAAATTGACGCTCCTGTTCAAAAATCATGCTCTTAAATCAACTTTTTTCATCTCAGGGATTCATTTTGGGATGGTAACTAAAGTTTAAAGCAGAACTTGGGGCACTTTTAAAATTTTCATTTTTGACCAAAATCGATGGGTCCGGGGCTTAGGGAATTTTTCCTACATCACAAAACAATTGAAGCTACTGTTCAAAAATCATGCTCTTAAATCAACTTTTTTTTCATCTCAGGGATTCATTTTGAGATGGTAACTAAAGTTTAAAGCAGAACTTGGGGCACTTTTAAGTTTTTCATTTTTGACCAAAATCGATGGGTCCGGGGCTTAGGGAATTTTTCATACAGCACAAAACTATTGAAGCTCCTGTTAAAAAATCATGCTCTTAAATCAACTTTTTTCATCTCAGGGATTCAGTTTGGGATGGTAACTAAAGTTTAAAGCAGAAATTGGGGCACTTTTAAGTTTTTCATTTTTGACCAAAATCGATGGGTCCGGGGCTTAGGGAATTTTTCATACAGCACAAAACTATTGAAGCTCCTGTTAAAAAATCATGCTCTTAAATCAACTTTTTTCATCTCAGGGATTCAGTTTGGGATGGTAACTAAAGTTTAAAGCAGAAATTGGGGCACTTTTAAAATTTTCATTTTTGACCAAAATCGATGGGTCCGGGGCTTAGGGATTTTTTCAAACAGCACAAAACTGTTGAAGCTCCTGTTCAAAAATCATGCTCTTAAATCAACTTTTTTCATCTCAGGGATTTATTTTGTGAGTGTAAGTAAAGTTTAAAGCAGAAATTGGGGCATTTTTAAAATTTTCATTTTTGACCAAAATCGATGGGTCCGGGGCTTAGGGATTTTTTCATACAGCACAAAACTGTTGAAGCTCCTGTTCAAAAATCATGCTCTTAAATCAACTTTTTTCATCTCAGGGATTAATTTTGGGATGGTAACTAAAGTTTAAAGCAGAAATTGGGGCACTTTTAAAATTTTCATTTTTTGACCAAAATCGATGGGTCTGTGGCTTAGGGAATTTTTCATAAAGCACAAAACAATTGAAGCTCCTGTTCAAAAATCATGCTCTTAAATCAACTTTTTTCATCTCAGGGATTCATTTTGGGATTGTAACTAAAGTTGAAAGCAGAAATTGGGTCACTTTTAAAATTTTCATTTTTGACCAAAATCGATGGATCCGGGGCTTAGGGAATTTTTCATACATCACAAAACTATTGAATCTACTGTTCAAAAATTTTGCTCTTAAATCAACTTTTTTCATCTCAGGGATTCATTTTGGGATGGTTACTAAAGTTTAAAGCAGAAATTGGGGCACTTTTAAAATTTTCATTTTTGACCAAAATCGATGGGTCCGGGGCTTAGGGATTTTTTCATACAGCACAAAACTGTTGAAGCTCCTGTTCAAAAATCATGCTCTTAAATCAACTTTTTTCATCTCAGGGATTCATTTTGGGATGGTAACTAAAGTTTAAAGCAGAAATTGGGGCACTTTTAAAATTTTCATTTTTTACCAAAATCAATGGGTCCATGGCTTAGGGAATTTTTCATAAAGCACAAAACAATTGAAGCTCCTGTTCAAAAATCATGCTCTTAAATCAACTTTTTTATCTCAGGAATACATTTTGGGATGGTCACTAAAGTTTAAAGCAGAAATTGGGGCACTTTTAAAATTGTCATTTTTGACCAAAATCGATGGGTCCGGGGCTTAGGGAATTTTTCATACAGCACAAAAAAATTGACGCTCCTGTTCAAAAATCATGCTCTTAAATCAACTTTTTTCATCTCAGGGATTCATTTTGGGATGGTAACTAAAGTTTAAAGCAGAACTTGGGGCACTTTTAAAATTTTCATTTTTGACCAAAATCGATGGGTCCGGGGCTTAGGGAATTTTTCATACATCACAAAACAATTGAAGCTACTGTTCAAAAATCATGCTCTTAAATCAACTTTTTTCATCTCAGGGATTCATTTTGGGATGGTAACTAAAGTTTAAAGCAGAAATTGGGGCACTTTTAAAATTTTAATATTTGACCAAAATCGATGGGTCCGGGGCTTAGGGAATTTTTCATACATCACAAAACAATTGAAGCTACTGTTCAAAAATCATGCTCTTAAATCAACTTTTTTTTATCTCAGGGATTCATTTTGGGATGGTAACTAAAGTTTAAAGCAGAAATTGGGGCACTTTTAAAATTGTCATTTTTGACCAAAATCGATGGGTCCGGGGCTTAGGGAATTTTTCATACAGCACAAAAAAATTGACGCTCCTGTTCAAAAATCATGCTCTTAAATCAACTTTTTTCATCTCAGGGATTCATTTTGGGATGGTAACTAAAGTTTAAAGCAGAACTTGGGGCACTTTTAAAATTTTCATTTTTGACCAAAATCGATGGGTCCGGGGCTTAGGGAATTTTTCCTACATCACAAAACAATTGAAGCTACTGTTCAAAAATCATGCTCTTAAATCAACTTTTTTTTCATCTCAGGGATTCATTTTGGGATGGTAACTAAAGTTTAAAGCAGAACTTGGGGCACTTTTAAGTTTTTCATTTTTGACCAAAATCGATGGGTCCGGGGCTTAGGGAATTTTTCATACAGCACAAAACTATTGAAGCTCCTGTTAAAAAATCATGCTCTTAAATCAACTTTTTTCATCTCAGGGATTCAGTTTGGGATGGTAACTAAAGTTTAAAGCAGAAATTGGGGCACTTTTAAAATTTTCATTTTTGACCAAAATCGATGGGTCCGGGGCTTAGGGATTTTTTCAAACAGCACAAAACTGTTGAAGCTCCTGTTCAAAAATCATGCTCTTAAATCAACTTTTTTCATCTCAGGGATTTATTTTGTGAGTGTAAGTAAAGTTTAAAGCAGAAATTGGGGCATTTTTAAAATTTTCATTTTTGACCAAAATCGATGGGTCCGGGGCTTAGGGATTTTTTCATACAGCACAAAACTGTTGAAGCTCCTGTTCAAAAATCATGCTCTTAAATCAACTTTTTTCATCTCAGGGATTAATTTTGGGATGGTAACTAAAGTTTAAAGCAGAAATTGGGGCACTTTTAAAATTTTCATTTTTTGACCAAAATCGATGGGTCTGTGGCTTAGGGAATTTTTCATAAAGCACAAAACAATTGAAGCTCCTGTTCAAAAATCATGCTCTTAAATCAACTTTTTTCATCTCAGGGATTCATTTTGGGATGGTAACTAAAGTTTAAAGCAGAAATTGGGGCACTTTTAAAATTTTAATATTTGACCAAAATCGATGGGTCCGGGGCTTAGGGAATTTTTCATACATCACAAAACAATTGAAGCTACTGTTCAAAAATCATGCTCTTAAATCAACTTTTTTTTATCTCAGGGATTCATTTTGGGATGGTAACTAAAGTTTAAAGCAGAAATTGGGGCACTTTTAAAATTTTCATTTTTGACCAAAATCGATGGGTCCGGGGCTTAGGGATTTTTTAATACAGCACAAAACTGTTGAAGCTCCTGTTCAAAAATCATGCTCTTAAATCAACTTTTTTCATCTCAGGGATTCATTTTGGGATGGTAACTAAAGTTTAAAGCAGAAATTGGGGCACTTTTAAAATTTTCATTTTTGACCAAAATCGATGGGTCCAGGGCTTAGGGAATTTTTCATAAAGCACAAAACAATTGAAGCTCCTGTTCAAAAATCATGCTCTTAAATCAACTTTTTTATCTCAGGGATTCATTTTGGGATGGTAACTAAAGTTTAAAGCAGAAATTGGGGCACTTTTAAAATTGTCATTTTTGACCAAAATCGATGGGTCCGGGGCTTAGGGAATTTTTCATACAGCACAAAAAAATTGACGCTCCTGTTCAAAAATCATGCTCTTAAATCAACTTTTTTCATCTCAGGGATTCATTTTGGGATGGTAACTAAAGTTTAAAGCAGAACTTGGGGCACTTTTAAAATTTTCATTTTTGACCAAAATCGATGGGTCCGGGGCTTAGGGAATTTTTCCTACATCACAAAACAATTGAAGCTACTGTTCAAAAATCATGCTCTTAAATCAACTTTTTTTTCATCTCAGGGATTCATTTTGAGATGGTAACTAAAGTTTAAAGCAGAACTTGGGGCACTTTTAAGTTTTTCATTTTTGACCAAAATCGATGGGTCCGGGGCTTAGGGAATTTTTCATACAGCACAAAACTATTGAAGCTCCTGTTAAAAAATCATGCTCTTAAATCAACTTTTTTCATCTCAGGGATTCAGTTTGGGATGGTAACTAAAGTTTAAAGCAGAAATTGGGGCACTTTTAAGTTTTTCATTTTTGACCAAAATCGATGGGTCCGGGGCTTAGGGAATTTTTCATACAGCACAAAACTATTGAAGCTCCTGTTAAAAAATCATGCTCTTAAATCAACTTTTTTCATCTCAGGGATTCAGTTTGGGATGGTAACTAAAGTTTAAAGCAGAAATTGGGGCACTTTTAAAATTTTCATTTTTGACCAAAATCGATGGGTCCGGGGCTTAGGGATTTTTTCAAACAGCACAAAACTGTTGAAGCTCCTGTTCAAAAATCATGCTCTTAAATCAACTTTTTTCATCTCAGGGATTTATTTTGTGAGTGTAAGTAAAGTTTAAAGCAGAAATTGGGGCATTTTTAAAATTTTCATTTTTGACCAAAATCGATGGGTCCGGGGCTTAGGGATTTTTTCATACAGCACAAAACTGTTGAAGCTCCTGTTCAAAAATCATGCTCTTAAATCAACTTTTTTCATCTCAGGGATTAATTTTGGGATGGTAACTAAAGTTTAAAGCAGAAATTGGGGCACTTTTAAAATTTTCATTTTTTGACCAAAATCGATGGGTCTGTGGCTTAGGGAATTTTTCATAAAGCACAAAACAATTGAAGCTCCTGTTCAAAAATCATGCTCTTAAATCAACTTTTTTCATCTCAGGGATTCATTTTGGGATTGTAACTAAAGTTGAAAGCAGAAATTGGGTCACTTTTAAAATTTTCATTTTTGACCAAAATCGATGGATCCGGGGCTTAGGGAATTTTTCATACATCACAAAACTATTGAATCTACTGTTCAAAAATTTTGCTCTTAAATCAACTTTTTTCATCTCAGGGATTCATTTTGGGATGGTTACTAAAGTTTAAAGCAGAAATTGGGGCACTTTTAAAATTTTCATTTTTGACCAAAATCGATGGGTCCGGGGCTTAGGGATTTTTTCATACAGCACAAAACTGTTGAAGCTCCTGTTCAAAAATCATGCTCTTAAATCAACTTTTTTCATCTCAGGGATTCATTTTGGGATGGTAACTAAAGTTTAAAGCAGAAATTGGGGCACTTTTAAAATTTTCATTTTTTACCAAAATCAATGGGTCCATGGCTTAGGGAATTTTTCATAAAGCACAAAACAATTGAAGCTCCTGTTCAAAAATCATGCTCTTAAATCAACTTTTTTATCTCAGGAATACATTTTGGGATGGTCACTAAAGTTTAAAGCAGAAATTGGGGCACTTTTAAAATTGTCATTTTTGACCAAAATCGATGGGTCCGGGGCTTAGGGAATTTTTCATACAGCACAAAAAAATTGACGCTCCTGTTCAAAAATCATGCTCTTAAATCAACTTTTTTCATCTCAGGGATTCATTTTGGGATGGTAACTAAAGTTTAAAGCAGAACTTGGGGCACTTTTAAAATTTTCATTTTTGACCAAAATCGATGGGTCCGGGGCTTAGGGAATTTTTCATACATCACAAAACAATTGAAGCTACTGTTCAAAAATCATGCTCTTAAATCAACTTTTTTCATCTCAGGGATTCATTTTGGGATGGTAACTAAAGTTTAAAGCAGAAATTGGGGCACTTTTAAAATTTTAATATTTGACCAAAATCGATGGGTCCGGGGCTTAGGGAATTTTTCATACATCACAAAACAATTGAAGCTACTGTTCAAAAATCATGCTCTTAAATCAACTTTTTTTTATCTCAGGGATTCATTTTGGGATGGTAACTAAAGTTTAAAGCAGAAATTGGGGCACTTTTAAAATTGTCATTTTTGACCAAAATCGATGGGTCCGGGGCTTAGGGAATTTTTCATACAGCACAAAAAAATTGACGCTCCTGTTCAAAAATCATGCTCTTAAATCAACTTTTTTCATCTCAGGGATTCATTTTGGGATGGTAACTAAAGTTTAAAGCAGAACTTGGGGCACTTTTAAAATTTTCATTTTTGACCAAAATCGATGGGTCCGGGGCTTAGGGAATTTTTCCTACATCACAAAACAATTGAAGCTACTGTTCAAAAATCATGCTCTTAAATCAACTTTTTTTTCATCTCAGGGATTCATTTTGGGATGGTAACTAAAGTTTAAAGCAGAACTTGGGGCACTTTTAAGTTTTTCATTTTTGACCAAAATCGATGGGTCCGGGGCTTAGGGAATTTTTCATACAGCACAAAACTATTGAAGCTCCTGTTAAAAAATCATGCTCTTAAATCAACTTTTTTCATCTCAGGGATTCAGTTTGGGATGGTAACTAAAGTTTAAAGCAGAAATTGGGGCACTTTTAAAATTTTCATTTTTGACCAAAATCGATGGGTCCGGGGCTTAGGGATTTTTTCAAACAGCACAAAACTGTTGAAGCTCCTGTTCAAAAATCATGCTCTTAAATCAACTTTTTTCATCTCAGGGATTTATTTTGTGAGTGTAAGTAAAGTTTAAAGCAGAAATTGGGGCATTTTTAAAATTTTCATTTTTGACCAAAATCGATGGGTCCGGGGCTTAGGGATTTTTTCATACAGCACAAAACTGTTGAAGCTCCTGTTCAAAAATCATGCTCTTAAATCAACTTTTTTCATCTCAGGGATTAATTTTGGGATGGTAACTAAAGTTTAAAGCAGAAATTGGGGCACTTTTAAAATTTTCATTTTTTGACCAAAATCGATGGGTCTGTGGCTTAGGGAATTTTTCATAAAGCACAAAACAATTGAAGCTCCTGTTCAAAAATCATGCTCTTAAATCAACTTTTTTCATCTCAGGGATTCATTTTGGGATTGTAACTAAAGTTGAAAGCAGAAATTGGGTCACTTTTAAAATTTTCATTTTTGACCAAAATCGATGGATCCGGGGCTTAGGGAATTTTTCATACATCACAAAACTATTGAATCTACTGTTCAAAAATTTTGCTCTTAAATCAACTTTTTTCATCTCAGGGATTCATTTTGGGATGGTTACTAAAGTTTAAAGCAGAAATTGGGGCACTTTTAAAATTTTCATTTTTGACCAAAATCGATGGGTCCGGGGCTTAGGGATTTTTTCATACAGCACAAAACTGTTGAAGCTCCTGTTCAAAAATCATGCTCTTAAATCAACTTTTTTCATCTCAGGGATTCATTTTGGGATGGTAACTAAAGTTTAAAGCAGAAATTGGGGCACTTTTAAAATTTTCATTTTTTACCAAAATCAATGGGTCCAGGGCTTAGGGAATTTTTCATAAAGCACAAAACAATTGAAGCTCCTGTTCAAAAATCATGCTCTTAAATCAACTTTTTTATCTCAGGAATACATTTTGGGATGGTCACTAAAGTTTAAAGCAGAAATTGGGGCACTTTTAAAATTGTCATTTTTGACCAAAATCGATGGGTCCGGGGCTTAGGGAATTTTTCATACAGCACAAAAAAATTGACGCTCCTGTTCAAAAATCATGCTCTTAAATCAACTTTTTTCATCTCAGGGATTCATTTTGGGATGGTAACTAAAGTTTAAAGCAGAACTTGGGGCACTTTTAAAATTTTCATTTTTGACCAAAATCGATGGGTCCGGGGCTTAGGGAATTTTTCATACATCACAAAACAATTGAAGCTACTGTTCAAAAATCATGCTCTTAAATCAACTTTTTTCATCTCAGGGATTCATTTTGGGATGGTAACTAAAGTTTAAAGCAGAAATTGGGGCACTTTTAAAATTTTAATATTTGACCAAAATCGATGGGTCCGGGGCTTAGGGAATTTTTCATACATCACAAAACAATTGAAGCTACTGTTCAAAAATCATGCTCTTAAATCAACTTTTTTTTATCTCAGGGATTCATTTTGGGATGGTAACTAAAGTTTAAAGCAGAAATTGGGGCACTTTTAAAATTTTCATTTTTGACCAAAATCGATGGGTCCGGGGCTTAGGGATTTTTTTAAACAGCACAAAACTGTTGAAGCTCCTGTTCAAAAATCATGCTCTTAAATCAACTTTTTTCATCTCAGGGATTCATTTTGGGATGGTAACTAAAGTTTAAAGCAGAAATTGGGGCACTTTTAAAATTTTCATTTTTGACCAAAATCGATGGGTCCAGGGCTTAGGGAATTTTTCATAAAGCACAAAACAATTGAAGCTCCTGTTCAAAAATCATGCTCTTAAATCAACTTTTTTATCTCAGGAATACATTTTGGGATGGTAACTAAAGTTTAAAGCAGAACTTGGGGCACTTTTAAAATTTTCATTTTTGACCAAAATCGATGGGTCCGGGGCTTAGGGAATTTTTCCTACATCACAAAACAATTGAAGCTCCTGTTCAAAAATCATGCTCTTAAATCAACTTTTTTTTCATCTCAGGGATTCATTTTGGGATGGTAACTAAAGTTTAAAGCAGAACTTGGGGCACTTTTAAAATTTTCATTTTTGACCAAAATCGATGGGTCCGGGGCTTAGGGAATTTTTCATACATCACAAAACAATTGAAGCTACTGTTCAAAAATCATGCTCTTAAATCAACTTTTTTCATCTCAGGGATTCATTTTGGGATGGTAACTAAAGTTTAAAGCAGAAATTGGGGCACTTTTAAAATTTTAATATTTGACCAAAATCGATGGGTCCGGGGCTTAGGGAATTTTTCATACATCACAAAACAATTGAAGCTACTGTTCAAAAATCATGCTCTTAAATCAACTTTTTTTATCTCAGGGATTCATTTTGGGATGGTAACTAAAGTTTAAAGCAGAAATTGGGGCACTTTTAAAATTTTTCATTTTTGACCAAAATCGATGGGTCCGGGGCTTAGGGAATTTTTCATAAAGCACAAAACAATTGAAGCTCCTGTTCAAAAATCATGCTCTTAAATCAACTTTTTTCATCTCAGGGATTCATTTTGGGATTGTAACTAAAGTTGAAAGCAGAAATTGGGTCACTTTTAAAATTTTCATTTTTGACCAAAATCGATGGATCCGGGGCTTAGGGAATTTTTCATACAGCACAAAACTATTGAATCTACTGTTCAAAAATTTTGCTCTTAAATCAACTTTTTTCATCTCAGGGATTCATTTTGGGATGGTTACTAAAGTTTAAAGCAGAAATTGGGGCACTTTTAAAATTTTCATTTTTGACCAAAATCGATGGGTCCGGGGCTTAGGGATTTTTTCATACAGCACAAAACTGTTGAAGCTCCTGTTCAAAAATCATGCTCTTAAATCAACTTTTTTCATCTCAGGGATTCATTTTGGGATGGTAACTAAAGTTTAAAGCAGAACTTGGGGCACTTTTAAAATTTTCATTTTTGACCAAAATCGATGGGTCCGGGGCTTAGGGAATTTTTCATACAGCACAAAAAAATTGACGCTCCTGTTCAAAAATCATGCTCTTAAATCAACTTTTTTCATTTCAGGGATTCATTTTGGGATGGTAACTAAAGTTTAAAGCAGAACTTGGGGCACTTTTAAAATTTTCATTTTTGACCAAAATCGATGGGTCCGGGGCTTAGGGAATTTTTCATACATCACAAAACAATTGAAGCTACTGTTCAAAAATCATGCTCTTAAATCAACTTTTTTCATCTCAGGGATTCATTTTGGGATGGTAACTAAAGTTTAAAGCAGAAATTGGGGCACTTTTAAAATTTTCATTTTTGACCAAAATCGATGGGTCCGGGGCTTAGGGATTTTTTCAAACAGCACAAAACTGTTGAAGCTCCTGTTCAAAAATCATGCTCTTAAATCAACTTTTTTCATCTCAGGGATTTATTTTGTGAGTGTAAGTAAAGTTTAAAGCAGAAATTGGGGCATTTTTAAAATTTTCATTTTTGACCAAAATCGATGGGTCCGGGGCTTAGGGATTTTTTCATACAGCACAAAACTGTTGAAGCTCCTGTTCAAAAATCATGCTCTTAAATCAACTTTTTTCATCTCAGGTATTAATTTTGGGATGGTAACTAAAGTTTAAAGCAGAAATTGGGGCACTTTTAAAATTTTCATTTTTTGACCAAAATCGATGGGTCTGTGGCTTAGGGAATTTTTCATAAAGCACAAAACAATTGAAGCTCCTGTTCAAAAATCATGCTCTTAAATCAACTTTTTTCATCTCAGGGATTCATTTTGGGATTGTAACTAAAGTTGAAAGCAGAAATTGGGTCACTTTTAAAATTTTCATTTTTGACCAAAATCGATGGATCCGGGGCTTAGGGAATTTTTCATACATCACAAAACTATTGAATCTACTGTTCAAAAATTTTGCTCTTAAATCAACTTTTTTCATCTCAGGGATTCATTTTGGGATGGTTACTAAAGTTTAAAGCAGAAATTGGGGCACTTTTAAAATTTTCATTTTTGACCAAAATCGATGGGTCCGGGGCTTAGGGATTTTTTCATACAGCACAAAACTGTTGAAGCTCCTGTTCAAAAATCATGCTCTTAAATCAACTTTTTTCATCTCAGGGATTCATTTTGGGATGGTAACTAAAGTTTAAAGCAGAAATTGGGGCACTTTTAAAATTTTCATTTTTTACCAAAATCAATGGGTCCAGGGCTTAGGGAATTTTTCATAAAGCACAAAACAATTGAAGCTCCTGTTCAAAAATCATGCTCTTAAATCAACTTTTTTATCTCAGGAATACATTTTGGGATGGTCACTAAAGTTTAAAGCAGAAATTGGGGCACTTTTAAAATTGTCATTTTTGACCAAAATCGATGGGTCCGGGGCTTAGGGAATTTTTCATACAGCACAAAAAAATTGACGCTCCTGTTCAAAAATCATGCTCTTAAATCAACTTTTTTCATCTCAGGGATTCATTTTGGGATGGTAACTAAAGTTTAAAGCAGAAATTGGGGCACTTTTAAAATTTTAATATTTGACCAAAATCGATGGGTCCGGGGCTTAGGGAATTTTTCATACATCACAAAACAATTGAAGCTACTGTTCAAAAATCATGCTCTTAAATCAACTTTTTTTTATCTCAGGGATTCATTTTGAGATGGTCACTAAAGTTTAAAGCAGAAATTGGGGCACTTTTAAAATTGTCATTTTTGACCAAAATCGATGGGTCCGGGGCTTAGGGAATTTTTCATACAGCACAAAAAAATTGACGCTCCTGTTCAAAAATCATGCTCTTAAATCAACTTTTTTCATCTCAGGGATTCATTTTGGGATGGTAACTAAAGTTTAAAGCAGAACTTGGGGCACTTTTAAAATTTTCATTTTTGACCAAAATCGATGGGTCCGGGGCTTAGGGATTTTTTTAAACAGCACAAAACTGTTGAAGCTCCTGTTCAAAAATCATGCTCTTAAATCAACTTTTTTCATCTCAGGGATTCATTTTGGGATGGTAACTAAAGTTTAAAGCAGAAATTGGGGCACTTTTAAAATTTTCATTTTTGACCAAAATCGATGGGTCCAGGGCTTAGGGAATTTTTCATAAAGCACAAAACAATTGAAGCTCCTGTTCAAAAATCATGCTCTTAAATCAACTTTTTTATCTCAGGAATACATTTTGGGATGGTAACTAAAGTTTAAAGCAGAACTTGGGGCACTTTTAAAATTTTCATTTTTGACCAAAATCGATGGGTCCGGGGCTTAGGGAATTTTTCCTACATCACAAAACAATTGAAGCTCCTGTTCAAAAATCATGCTCTTAAATCAACTTTTTTTTCATCTCAGGGATTCATTTTGGGATGGTAACTAAAGTTTAAAGCAGAACTTGGGGCACTTTTAAAATTTTCATTTTTGACCAAAATCGATGGGTCCGGGGCTTAGGGAATTTTTCATACATCACAAAACAATTGAAGCTACTGTTCAAAAATCATGCTCTTAAATCAACTTTTTTCATCTCAGGGATTCATTTTGGGATGGTAACTAAAGTTTAAAGCAGAAATTGGGGCACTTTTAAAATTTTAATATTTGACCAAAATCGATGGGTCCGGGGCTTAGGGAATTTTTCATACATCACAAAACAATTGAAGCTACTGTTCAAAAATCATGCTCTTAAATCAACTTTTTTTTATCTCAGGGATTCATTTTGGGATGGTAACTAAAGTTTAAAGCAGAAATTGGGGCACTTTTAAAATTTTTCATTTTTGACCAAAATCGATGGGTCCGGGGCTTAGGGAATTTTTCATAAAGCACAAAACAATTGAAGCTCCTGTTCAAAAATCATGCTCTTAAATCAACTTTTTTCATCTCAGGGATTCATTTTGGGATTGTAACTAAAGTTGAAAGCAGAAATTGGGTCACTTTTAAAATTTTCATTTTTGACCAAAATCGATGGATCCGGGGCTTAGGGAATTTTTCATACAGCACAAAACTATTGAATCTACTGTTCAAAAATTTTGCTCTTAAATCAACTTTTTTCATCTCAGGGATTCATTTTGGGATGGTTACTAAAGTTTAAAGCAGAAATTGGGGCACTTTTAAAATTTTCATTTTTGACCAAAATCGATGGGTCCGGGGCTTAGGGATTTTTTCATACAGCACAAAACTGTTGAAGCTCCTGTTCAAAAATCATGCTCTTAAATCAACTTTTTTCATCTCAGGGATTCATTTTGGGATGGTAACTAAAGTTTAAAGCAGAACTTGGGGCACTTTTAAAATTTTCATTTTTGACCAAAATCGATGGGTCCGGGGCTTAGGGAATTTTTCATACAGCACAAAAAAATTGACGCTCCTGTTCAAAAATCATGCTCTTAAATCAACTTTTTTCATTTCAGGGATTCATTTTGGGATGGTAACTAAAGTTTAAAGCAGAACTTGGGGCACTTTTAAAATTTTCATTTTTGACCAAAATCGATGGGTCCGGGGCTTAGGGAATTTTTCATACATCACAAAACAATTGAAGCTACTGTTCAAAAATCATGCTCTTAAATCAACTTTTTTCATCTCAGGGATTCATTTTGGGATGGTAACTAAAGTTTAAAGCAGAAATTGGGGCACTATTAAAATTTTCATTTTTGACCAAAATCGATGGGTCCGGGGCTTAGGGATTTTTCAAACAGCACAAAACTGTTGAAGCTCCTGTTCAAAAATCATGCTCTTAAATCAACTTTTTTCATCTCAGGGATTTATTTTGTGAGTGTAAGTAAAGTTTAAAGCAGAAATTGGGGCATTTTTAAAATTTTCATTTTTGACCAAAATCGATGGGTCCGGGGCTTAGGGATTTTTTCATACAGCACAAAACTGTTGAAGCTCCTGTTCAAAAATCATGCTCTTAAATCAACTTTTTTCATCTCAGGTATTAATTTTGGGATGGTAACTAAAGTTTAAAGCAGAAATTGGGGCACTTTTAAAATTTTCATTTTTTGACCAAAATCGATGGGTCTGTGGCTTAGGGAATTTTTCATAAAGCACAAAACAATTGAAGCTCCTGTTCAAAAATCATGCTCTTAAATCAACTTTTTTCATCTCAGGGATTCATTTTGGGATTGTAACTAAAGTTGAAAGCAGAAATTGGGTCACTTTTAAAATTTTCATTTTTGACCAAAATCGATGGATCCGGGGCTTAGGGAATTTTTCATACATCACAAAACTATTGAATCTACGGTTCAAAAATTTTGCTCTTAAATCAACTTTTTTCATCTCAGGGATTCATTTTGGGATGGTTACTAAAGTTTAAAGCAGAAATTGGGGCACTTTTAAAATTTTCATTTTTGACCAAAATCGATGGGTCCGGGGCTTAGGGATTTTTTCATACAGCACAAAACTGTTGAAGCTCTTGTTCAAAAATCATGCTCTTAAATCAACTTTTTTCATCTCAGGGATTCATTTTGGGATGGTAACTAAAGTTTAAAGCAGAAATTGGGGCACTTTTAAAATTTTCATTTTTTACCAAAATCAATGGGTCCAGGGCTTAGGGAATTTTTCATAAAGCACAAAACAATTGAAGCTCCTGTTCAAAAATCATGCTCTTAAATCAACTTTTTTATCTCAGGAATACATTTTGGGATGGTCACTAAAGTTTAAAGCAGAAATTGGGGCACTTTTAAAATTGTCATTTTTGACCAAAATCGATGGGTCCGGGGCTTAGGGAATTTTTCATACAGCACAAAAAAATTGACGCTCCTGTTCAAAAATCATGCTCTTAAATCAACTTTTTTCATCTCAGGGATTCATTTTGGGATGGTAACTAAAGTTTAAAGCAGAAATTGGGGCACTTTTAAAATTTTAATATTTGACCAAAATCGATGGGTCCGGGGCTTAGGGAATTTTTCATACATCACAAAACAATTGAAGCTACTGTTCAAAAATCATGCTCTTAAATCAACTTTTTTTTATCTCAGGGATTCATTTTGGGATGGTAACTAAAGTTTAAAGCAGAAGTTGGGGCACTTTTAAAATTTTCATTTTTGACCAAAATCGATGGGTCCGGGGCTTAGGGATTTTTTTAAACAGCACAAAACTGTTGAAGCTCCTGTTCAAAAATCATGCTCTTAAATCAACTTTTTTCATCTCAGGGATTCATTTTGGGATGGTAACTAAAGTTTAAAGCAGAAATTGGGGCACTTTTAAAATTTTCATTTTTGACCAAAATCGATGGGTCCAGGGCTTAGGGAATTTTTCATAAAGCACAAAACAATTGAAGCTCCTGTTCAAAAATCATGCTCTTAAATCAACTTTTTTATCTCAGGAATACATTTTGGGATGGTAACTAAAGTTTAAAGCAGAACTTGGGGCACTTTTAAAATTTTCATTTTTGACCAAAATCGATGGGTCCGGGGCTTAGGGAATTTTTCCTACATCACAAAACAATTGAAGCTCCTGTTCAAAAATCATGCTCTTAAATCAACTTTTTTTTCATCTCAGGGATTCATTTTGGGATGGTAACTAAAGTTTAAAGCAGAACTTGGGGCATTTTTAAAATTTTCATTTTTGACCAAAATCGATGGGTCCGGGGCTTAGGGATTTTTTCATACAGCACAAAACTGTTGAAGCTCCTGTTCAAAAATCATGCTCTTAAATCAACTTTTTTCATCTCAGGGATTAATTTTGGGATGGTAACTAAAGTTTAAAGCAGAAATTGGGGCACTTTTAAAATTTTCATTTTTTGACCAAAATCGATGGGTCTGTGGCTTAGGGAATTTTTCATAAAGCACAAAACAATTGAAGCTCCTGTTCAAAAATCATGCTCTTAAATCAACTTTTTTCATCTCAGGGATTCATTTTGGGATTGTAACTAAAGTTGAAAGCAGAAATTGGGTCACTTTTAAAATTTTCATTTTTGACCAAAATCGATGGATCCGGGGCTTAGGGAATTTTTCATACATCACAAAACTATTGAATCTACTGTTCAAAAATTTTGCTCTTAAATCAACTTTTTTCATCTCAGGGATTCATTTTGGGATGGTTACTAAAGTTTAAAGCAGAAATTGGGGCACTTTTAAAATTTTCATTTTTGACCAAAATCGATGGGTCCGGGGCTTAGGGATTTTTTCATACAGCACAAAACTGTTGAAGCTCCTGTTCAAAAATCATGCTCTTAAATCAACTTTTTTTCATCTCAGGGATTCATTTTGGGATGGTAACTAAAGTTTAAAGCAGAAATTGGGGCACTTTTAAAATTTTCATTTTTTACCAAAATCAATGGGTCCAGGGCTTAGGGAATTTTTCATAAAGCACAAAACAATTGAAGCTCCTGTTCAAAAATCATGCTCTTAAATCAACTTTTTTATCTCAGGAATACATTTTGGGATGGTCACTAAAGTTTAAAGCAGAAATTGGGGCACTTTTAAAATTGTCATTTTTGACCAAAATCGATGGGTCCGGGGCTTAGGGAATTTTTCATACAGCACAAAAAAATTGACGCTCCTGTTCAAAAATCATGCTCTTAAATCAACTTTTTTCATCTCAGGGATTCATTTTGGGATGGTAACTAAAGTTTAAAGCAGAACTTGGGGCACTTTTAAAATTTTCATTTTTGACCAAAATCGATGGGTCCGGGGCTTAGGGAATTTTTCCTACATCACAAAACAATTGAAGCTACTGTTCAAAAATCATGCTCTTAAATCAACTTTTTTTTCATCTCAGGGATTCATTTTGGGATGGTAACTAAAGTTTAAAGCAGAACTTTGGGCACTTTTAAAATTTTCATTTTTGACCAAAATCGATGGGTCCGGGGCTTAGGGAATTTTTCATACATCACAAAACAATTGAAGCTACTGTTCAAAAATCATGCTCTTAAATAAACTTTTTTTTTTATCTCAGGGATTCATTTTGGGATGGTAACTAAAGTTTAAAGCAGAAATTGGGGCATTTTTAAAATTTTCATTTTTGGCCAAAATCGATGGGTCCAGGGCGTAGGGAATTTTTCATACATCACAAAACAATTGAAGCTCCTGTTCAAAAATCATGCTCTTAAATCAACTTTTTTCATCTCAGGGATTCATTTTGGGATGTAACTAAAGTTTAAAGCAGAAATTGGGGCACTTTTAAAATTTTAATATTTGACCAAAATCGATGGGTCCGGGGCTTAGGGAATTTTTCATACATCACAAAACAATTGAAGCTACTGTTCAAAAATCATGCTCTTAAATCAACTTTTTTTTATCTCAGGGATTCATTTTGGGATGGTAACTAAAGTTTAAAGCAGAAATTGGGGCACTTTTAAAATTTTCATTTTTGACCAAAATCGATGGGTCTGGGGCTTAGGGATTTTTTTAAACAGCACAAAACTGTTGAAGCTCCTGTTCAAAAATCATGCTCTTAAATCAACTTTTTTCATCTCAGGGATTCATTTTGGGATGGTAACTAAAGTTTAAAGCAGAAATTGGGGCACTTTTAAAATTTTCATTTTTGACCAAAATCGATGGGTCCAGGGCTTAGGGAATTTTTCATAAAGCACAAAACAATTGAAGCTCCTGTTCAAAAATCATGCTCTTAAATCAACTTTTTTATCTCAGGAATACATTTTGGGATGGTAACTAAAGTTTAAAGCAGAACTTGGGGCACTTTTAAAATTTTCATTTTTGACCAAAATCGATGGGTCCGGGGCTTAGGGAATTTTTCCTACATCACAAAACAATTGAAGCTCCTGTTCAAAAATCATGCTCTTAAATCAACTTTTTTTTCATCTCAGGGATTCATTTTGGGATGGTAACTAAAGTTTAAAGCAGAACTTGGGGCACTTTTAAAATTTTCATTTTTGACCAAAATCGATGGGTCCGGGGCTTAGGGAATTTTTCATACATCACAAAACAATTGAAGCTACTGTTCAAAAATCATGCTCTTAAATCAACTTTTTTCATCTCAGGGATTCATTTTGGGATGGTAACTAAAGTTTAAAGCAGAAATTGGGGCACTTTTAAAATTTTAATATTTGACCAAAATCGATGGGTCCGGGGCTTAGGGAATTTTTCATACATCACAAAACAATTGAAGCTACTGTTCAAAAATCATGCTCTTAAATCAACTTTTTTTTATCTTAGGGATTCATTTTGGGATGGTAACTAAAGTTTAAAGCAGAAATTGGGGCACTTTTAAAATTTTTCATTTTTGACCAAAATCGATGGGTCCGGGGCTTAGGGAATTTTTCATAAAGCACAAAACAATTGAAGCTCCTGTTCAAAAATCATGCTCTTAAATCAACTTTTTTCATCTCAGGGATTCATTTTGGGATTGTAACTAAAGTTGAAAGCAGAAATTGGGTCACTTTTAAAATTTTCATTTTTGACCAAAATCGATGGATCCGGGGCTTAGGGAATTTTTCATACAGCACAAAACTATTGAATCTACTGTTAAAAAATTTTGCTCTTAAATCAACTTTTTTCATCTCAGGGATTCATTTTGGGATGGTTACTAAAGTTTAAAGCAGAACTTGGGGCACTTTTAAAATTTTCATTTTTGACCAAAATCGATGGGTCCGGGGCTTAGGGAATTTTTCATACATCACAAAACAATTGAAGCTACTGTTCAAAAATCATGCTCTTAAATCAACTTTTTTTTATCTCAGGGATTCATTTTGGGATGGTAACTAAAGTTTAAAGCAGAAATTGGGGCACTTTTAAAATTTTCATTTTTGACCAAAATCGATGGGTCCGGGGCTTAGGGATTTTTTAATACAGCACAAAACTGTTGAAGCTCCTGTTCAAAAATCATGCTCTTAAATCAACTTTTTTCATCTCAGGGATTCATTTTGGGATGGTAACTAAAGTTTAAAGCAGAAATTGGGGCACTTTTAAAATTTTCATTTTTGACCAAAATCGATGGGTCCAGGGCTTAGGGAATTTTTCATAAAGCACAAAACAATTGAAGCTCCTGTTCAAAAATCATGCTCTTAAATCAACTTTTTTATCTCAGGAATACATTTTGGGATGGTAACTAAAGTTTAAAGCAGAAATTGGGGCACTTTTAAAATTGTCATTTTTGACCAAAATCGATGGGTCCGGGGCTTAGGGAATTTTTCATACAGCACAAAAAAATTGACGCTCCTGTTCAAAAATCATGCTCTTAAATCAACTTTTTTCATCTCAGGGATTCATTTTGGGATGGTAACTAAAGTTTAAAGCAGAACTTGGGGCACTTTTAAAATTTTCATTTTTGACCAAAATCGATGGGTCCGGGGCTTAGGGAATTTTTCCTACATCACAAAACAATTGAAGCTACTGTTCAAAAATCATGCTCTTAAATCAACTTTTTTTTCATCTCAGGGATTCATTTTGGGATGGTAACTAAAGTTTAAAGCAGAACTTGGGGCACTTTTAAGTTTTTCATTTTTGACCAAAATCGATGGGTCCGGGGCTTAGGGAATTTTTCATACAGCACAAAACTATTGAAGCTCCTGTTAAAAAATCATGCTCTTAAATCAACTTTTTTCATCTCAGGGATTCAGTTTGGGATGGTAACTAAAGTTTAAAGCAGAAATTGGGGCACTTTTAAGTTTTTCATTTTTGACCAAAATCGATGGGTCCGGGGCTTAGGGAATTTTTCATACAGCACAAAACTATTGAAGCTCCTGTTAAAAAATCATGCTCTTAAATCAACTTTTTTCATCTCAGGGATTCAGTTTGGGATGGTAACTAAAGTTTAAAGCAGAAATTGGGGCACTTTTAAAATTTTCATTTTTGACCAAAATCGATGGGTCCGGGGCTTAGGGATTTTTTCAAACAGCACAAAACTGTTGAAGCTCCTGTTCAAAAATCATGCTCTTAAATCAACTTTTTTCATCTCAGGGATTTATTTTGTGAGTGTAAGTAAAGTTTAAAGCAGAAATTGGGGCATTTTTAAAATTTTCATTTTTGACCAAAATCGATGGGTCCGGGGCTTAGGGATTTTTTCATACAGCACAAAACTGTTGAAGCTCCTGTTCAAAAATCATGCTCTTAAATCAACTTTTTTCATCTCAGGGATTAATTTTGGGATGGTAACTAAAGTTTAAAGCAGAAATTGGGGCACTTTTAAAATTTTCATTTTTTGACCAAAATCGATGGGTCTGTGGCTTAGGGAATTTTTCATAAAGCACAAAACAATTGAAGCTCCTGTTCAAAAATCATGCTCTTAAATCAACTTTTTTCATCTCAGGGATTCATTTTGGGATTGTAACTAAAGTTGAAAGCAGAAATTGGGTCACTTTTAAAATTTTCATTTTTGACCAAAATCGATGGATCCGGGGCTTAGGGAATTTTTCATACATCACAAAACTATTGAATCTACTGTTCAAAAATTTTGCTCTTAAATCAACTTTTTTCATCTCAGGGATTCATTTTGGGATGGTTACTAAAGTTTAAAGCAGAAATTGGGGCACTTTTAAAATTTTCATTTTTGACCAAAATCGATGGGTCCGGGGCTTAGGGATTTTTTCATACAGCACAAAACTGTTGAAGCTCCTGTTCAAAAATCATGCTCTTAAATCAACTTTTTTCATCTCAGGGATTCATTTTGGGATGGTAACTAAAGTTTAAAGCAGAAATTGGGGCACTTTTAAAATTTTCATTTTTTACCAAAATCAATGGGTCCAGGGCTTAGGGAATTTTTCATAAAGCACAAAACAATTGAAGCTCCTGTTCAAAAATCATGCTCTTAAATCAACTTTTTTATCTCAGGAATACATTTTGGGATGGTCACTAAAGTTTAAAGCAGAAATTGGGGCACTTTTAAAATTGTCATTTTTGACCAAAATCGATGGGTCCGGGGCTTAGGGAATTTTTCATACAGCACAAAAAAATTGACGCTCCTGTTCAAAAATCATGCTCTTAAATCAACTTTTTTCATCTCAGGGATTCATTTTGGGATGGTAACTAAAGTTTAAAGCAGAACTTGGGGCACTTTTAAAATTTTCATTTTTGACCAAAATCGATGGGTCCGGGGCTTAGGGAATTTTTCATACATCACAAAACAATTGAAGCTACTGTTCAAAAATCATGCTCTTAAATCAACTTTTTTCATCTCAGGGATTCATTTTGGGATGGTAACTAAAGTTTAAAGCAGAAATTGGGGCACTTTTAAAATTTTAATATTTGACCAAAATCGATGGGTCCGGGGCTTAGGGAATTTTTCATACATCACAAAACAATTGAAGCTACTGTTCAAAAATCATGCTCTTAAATCAACTTTTTTTTATCTCAGGGATTCATTTTGGGATGGTAACTAAAGTTTAAAGCAGAAATTGGGGCACTTTTAAAATTTTCATTTTTGACCAAAATCGATGGGTCCGGGGCTTAGGGATTTTTTTAAACAGCACAAAACTGTTGAAGCTCCTGTTCAAAAATCATGCTCTTAAATCAACTTTTTTCATCTCAGGGATTCATTTTGGGATGGTAACTAAAGTTTAAAGCAGAAATTGGGGCACTTTTAAAATTTTCATTTTTGACCAAAATCGATGGGTCCAGGGCTTAGGGAATTTTTCATAAAGCACAAAACAATTGAAGCTCCTGTTCAAAAATCATGCTCTTAAATCAACTTTTTTATCTCAGGAATACATTTTGGGATGGTAACTAAAGTTTAAAGCAGAACTTGGGGCACTTTTAAAATTTTCATTTTTGACCAAAATCGATGGGTCCGGGGCTTAGGGAATTTTTCCTACATCACAAAACAATTGAAGCTCCTGTTCAAAAATCATGCTCTTAAATCAACTTTTTTATCTCAGGAATACATTTTGGGATGGTAACTAAAGTTTAAAGCAGAAATTGGGGCACTTTTAAAATTGTCATTTTTGACCAAAATCGATGGGTCCGGGGCTTAGGGAATTTTTCATACAGCACAAAAAAATTGACGCTCCTGTTCAAAAATCATGCTCTTAAATCAACTTTTTTCATCTCAGGGATTCATTTTGGGATGGTAACTAAAGTTTAAAGCAGAACTTGGGGCACTTTTAAAATTTTCATTTTTGACCAAAATCGATGGGTCCGGGGCTTAGGGAATTTTTCCTACATCACAAAACAATTGAAGCTACTGTTCAAAAATCATGCTCTTAAATCAACTTTTTTTTCATCTCAGGGATTCATTTTGGGATGGTAACTAAAGTTTAAAGCAGAACTTGGGGCACTTTTAAGTTTTTCATTTTTGACCAAAATCGATGGGTCCGGGGCTTAGGGAATTTTTCATACAGCACAAAACTATTGAAGCTCCTGTTAAAAAATCATGCTCTTAAATCAACTTTTTTCATCTCAGGGATTCAGTTTGGGATGGTAACTAAAGTTTAAAGCAGAAATTGGGGCACTTTTAAAATTTTCATTTTTGACCAAAATCGATGGGTCCGGGGCTTAGGGATTTTTTCAAACAGCACAAAACTGTTGAAGCTCCTGTTCAAAAATCATGCTCTTAAATCAACTTTTTTCATCTCAGGGATTTATTTTGTGAGTGTAAGTAAAGTTTAAAGCAGAAATTGGGGCATTTTTAAAATTTTCATTTTTGACCAAAATCGATGGGTCCGGGGCTTAGGGATTTTTTCATACAGCACAAAACTGTTGAAGCTCCTGTTCAAAAATCATGCTCTTAAATCAACTTTTTTCATCTCAGGGATTAATTTTGGGATGGTAACTAAAGTTTAAAGCAGAAATTGGGGCACTTTTAAAATTTTCATTTTTTGACCAAAATCGATGGGTCTGTGGCTTAGGGAATTTTTCATAAAGCACAAAACAATTGAAGCTCCTGTTCAAAAATCATGCTCTTAAATCAACTTTTTTCATCTCAGGGATTCATTTTGGGATTGTAACTAAAGTTGAAAGCAGAAATTGGGTCACTTTTAAAATTTTCATTTTTGACCAAAATCGATGGATCCGGGGCTTAGGGAATTTTTCATACATCACAAAACTATTGAATCTACTGTTCAAAAATTTTGCTCTTAAATCAACTTTTTTCATCTCAGGGATTCATTTTGGGATGGTTACTAAAGTTTAAAGCAGAAATTGGGGCACTTTTAAAATTTTCATTTTTGACCAAAATCGATGGGTCCGGGGCTTAGGGATTTTTTCATACAGCACAAAACTGTTGAAGCTCCTGTTCAAAAATCATGCTCTTAAATCAACTTTTTTCATCTCAGGGATTCATTTTGGGATGGTAACTAAAGTTTAAAGCAGAAATTGGGGCACTTTTAAAATTTTCATTTTTTACCAAAATCAATGGGTCCAGGGCTTAGGGAATTTTTCATAAAGCACAAAACAATTGAAGCTCCTGTTCAAAAATCATGCTCTTAAATCAACTTTTTTATCTCAGGAATACATTTTGGGATGGTCACTAAAGTTTAAAGCAGAAATTGGGGCACTTTTAAAATTGTCATTTTTGACCAAAATCGATGGGTCCGGGGCTTAGGGAATTTTTCATACAGCACAAAAAAATTGACGCTCCTGTTCAAAAATCATGCTCTTAAATCAACTTTTTTCATCTCAGGGATTCATTTTGGGATGGTAACTAAAGTTTAAAGCAGAACTTGGGGCACTTTTAAAATTTTCATTTTTGACCAAAATCGATGGGTCCGGGGCTTAGGGAATTTTTCATACATCACAAAACAATTGAAGCTACTGTTCAAAAATCATGCTCTTAAATCAACTTTTTTCATCTCAGGGATTCATTTTGGGATGGTAACTAAAGTTTAAAGCAGAAATTGGGGCACTTTTAAAATTTTAATATTTGACCAAAATCGATGGGTCCGGGGCTTAGGGAATTTTTCATACATCACAAAACAATTGAAGCTACTGTTCAAAAATCATGCTCTTAAATCAACTTTTTTTTATCTCAGGGATTCATTTTGGGATGGTAACTAAAGTTTAAAGCAGAAATTGGGGCACTTTTAAAATTTTCATTTTTGACCAAAATCGATGGGTCCGGGGCTTAGGGATTTTTTTAAACAGCACAAAACTGTTGAAGCTCCTGTTCAAAAATCATGCTCTTAAATCAACTTTTTTCATCTCAGGGATTCATTTTGGGATGGTAACTAAAGTTTAAAGCAGAAATTGGGGCACTTTTAAAATTTTCATTTTTGACCAAAATCGATGGGTCCAGGGCTTAGGGAATTTTTCATAAAGCACAAAACAATTGAAGCTCCTGTTCAAAAATCATGCTCTTAAATCAACTTTTTTATCTCAGGAATACATTTTGGGATGGTAACTAAAGTTTAAAGCAGAACTTGGGGCACTTTTAAAATTTTCATTTTTGACCAAAATCGATGGGTCCGGGGCTTAGGGAATTTTTCCTACATCACAAAACAATTGAAGCTCCTGTTCAAAAATCATGCTCTTAAATCAACTTTTTTTTCATCTCAGGGATTCATTTTGGGATGGTAACTAAAGTTTAAAGCAGAACTTGGGGCACTTTTAAAATTTTCATTTTTGACCAAAATCGATGGGTCCGGGGCTTAGGGAATTTTTCATACATCACAAAACAATTGAAGCTACTGTTCAAAAATCATGCTCTTAAATCAACTTTTTTCATCTCAGGGATTCATTTTGGGATGGTAACTAAAGTTTAAAGCAGAAATTGGGGCACTTTTAAAATTTTAATATTTGACCAAAATCGATGGGTCCGGGGCTTAGGGAATTTTTCATACATCACAAAACAATTGAAGCTACTGTTCAAAAATCATGCTCTTAAATCAACTTTTTTTTATCTCAGGGATTCATTTTGGGATGGTAACTAAAGTTTAAAGCAGAAATTGGGGCACTTTTAAAATTTTTCATTTTTGACCAAAATCGATGGGTCCGGGGCTTAGGGAATTTTTCATAAAGCACAAAACAATTGAAGCTCCTGTTCAAAAATCATGCTCTTAAATCAACTTTTTTCATCTCAGGGATTCATTTTGGGATTGTAACTAAAGTTGAAAGCAGAAATTGGGTCACTTTTAAAATTTTCATTTTTGACCAAAATCGATGGATCCGGGGCTTAGGGAATTTTTCATACAGCACAAAACTATTGAATCTACTGTTCAAAAATTTTGCTCTTAAATCAACTTTTTTCATCTCAGGGATTCATTTTGGGATGGTTACTAAAGTTTAAAGCAGAAATTGGGGCACTTTTAAAATTTTCATTTTTGACCAAAATCGATGGGTCCGGGGCTTAGGGATTTTTTCATACAGCACAAAACTGTTGAAGCTCCTGTTCAAAAATCATGCTCTTAAATCAACTTTTTTCATCTCAGGGATTCATTTTGGGATGGTAACTAAAGTTTAAAGCAGAACTTGGGGCACTTTTAAAATTTTCATTTTTGACCAAAATCGATGGGTCCGGGGCTTAGGGAATTTTTCATACAGCACAAAAAAATTGACGCTCCTGTTCAAAAATCATGCTCTTAAATCAACTTTTTTCATTTCAGGGATTCATTTTGGGATGGTAACTAAAGTTTAAAGCAGAACTTGGGGCACTTTTAAAATTTTCATTTTTGACCAAAATCGATGGGTCCGGGGCTTAGGGAATTTTTCATACATCACAAAACAATTGAAGCTACTGTTCAAAAATCATGCTCTTAAATCAACTTTTTTCATCTCAGGGATTCATTTTGGGATGGTAACTAAAGTTTAAAGCAGAAATTGGGGCACTTTTAAAATTTTCATTTTTGACCAAAATCGATGGGTCCGGGGCTTAGGGATTTTTTCAAACAGCACAAAACTGTTGAAGCTCCTGTTCAAAAATCATGCTCTTAAATCAACTTTTTTCATCTCAGGGATTTATTTTGTGAGTGTAAGTAAAGTTTAAAGCAGAAATTGGGGCATTTTTAAAATTTTCATTTTTGACCAAAATCGATGGGTCCGGGGCTTAGGGATTTTTTCATACAGCACAAAACTGTTGAAGCTCCTGTTCAAAAATCATGCTCTTAAATCAACTTTTTTCATCTCAGGTATTAATTTTGGGATGGTAACTAAAGTTTAAAGCAGAAATTGGGGCACTTTTAAAATTTTCATTTTTTGACCAAAATCGATGGGTCTGTGGCTTAGGGAATTTTTCATACATCACAAAACAATTGAAGCTCCTGTTCAAAAATCATGCTCTTAAATCAACTTTTTTCATCTCAGGGATTCATTTTGGGATTGTAACTAAAGTTGAAAGCAGAAATTGGGTCACTTTTAAAATTTTCATTTTTGACCAAAATCGATGGATCCGGGGCTTAGGGAATTTTTCATACATCACAAAACTATTGAATCTACTGTTCAAAAATTTTGCTCTTAAATCAACTTTTTTCATCTCAGGGATTCATTTTGGGATGGTTACTAAAGTTTAAAGCAGAAATTGGGGCACTTTTAAAATTTTCATTTTTGACCAAAATCGATGGGTCCGGGGCTTAGGGATTTTTTCATACAGCACAAAACTGTTGAAGCTCCTGTTCAAAAATCATGCTCTTAAATCAACTTTTTTCATCTCAGGGATTCATTTTGGGGTGGTAACTAAAGTTTAAAGCAGAAATTGGGGCACTTTTAAAATTTTCATTTTTTACCAAAATCAATGGGTCCAGGGCTTAGGGAATTTTTCATAAAGCACAAAACAATTGAAGCTCCTGTTCAAAAATCATGCTCTTAAATCAACTTTTTTATCTCAGGAATACATTTTGGGATGGTCACTAAAGTTTAAAGCAGAAATTGGGGCACTTTTAAAATTGTCATTTTTGACCAAAATCGATGGGTCCGGGGCTTAGGGAATTTTTCATACAGCACAAAAAAATTGACGCTCCTGTTCAAAAATCATGCTCTTAAATCAACTTTTTTCATCTCAGGGATTCATTTTGGGATGGTAACTAAAGTTTAAAGCAGAAATTGGGGCACTTTTAAAATTTTAATATTTGACCAAAATCGATGGGTCCGGGGCTTAGGGAATTTTTCATACATCACAAAACAATTGAAGCTACTGTTCAAAAATCATGCTCTTAAATCAACTTTTTTTTATCTCAGGGATTCATTTTGGGATGGTCACTAAAGTTTAAAGCAGAAATTGGGGCACTTTTAAAATTGTCATTTTTGACCAAAATCGATGGGTCCGGGGCTTAGGGAATTTTTCATACAGCACAAAAAAATTGACGCTCCTGTTCAAAAATCATGCTCTTAAATCAACTTTTTTAATCTCAGGGATTCATTTTGGGATGGTAACTAAAGTTTAAAGCAGAACTTGGGGCACTTTTAAAATTTTCATTTTTGACCAAAATCGATGGGTCCGGGGCTTAGGGAATTTTTCATACATCACAAAACAATTGAAGCTACTGTTCAAAAATCATGCTCTTAAATCAACTTTTTTCATCTCAGGGATTCATTTTGGGATGGTAACTAAAGTTTAAAGCAGAAATTGGGGCACTTTTAAAATTTTAATATTTGACCAAAATCGATGGGTCCGGGGCTTAGGGAATTTTTCATACATCACAAAACAATTGAAGCTACTGTTCAAAAATCATGCTCTTAAATCAACTTTTTTTTATCTCAGGGATTCATTTTGGGATGGTAACTAAAGTTTAAAGCAGAAATTGGGGCACTTTTAAAATTTTCATTTTTGACCAAAATCGATGGGTCCGGGGCTTAGGGATTTTTTTAAACAGCACAAAACTGTTGAAGCTCCTGTTCAAAAATCATGCTCTTAAATCAACTTTTTTCATCTCAGGGATTCATTTTGGGATGGTAACTAAAGTTTAAAGCAGAAATTGGGGCACTTTTAAAATTTTCATTTTTGACCAAAATCGATGGGTCCAGGGCTTAGGGAATTTTTCATAAAGCACAAAACAATTGAAGCTCCTGTTCAAAAATCATGCTCTTAAATCAACTTTTTTATCTCAGGAATACATTTTGGGATGGTAACTAAAGTTTAAAGCAGAACTTGGGGCACTTTTAAAATTTTCATTTTTGACCAAAATCGATGGGTCCGGGGCTTAGGGAATTTTTCATACATCACAAAACAATTGAAGCTACTGTTCAAAAATCATGCTCTTAAATCAACTTTTTTCATCTCAGGGATTCATTTTGGGATGGTAACTAAAGTTTAAAGCAGAAATTGGGGCACTTTTAAAATTTTAATATTTGACCAAAATCGATGGGTCCGGGGCTTAGGGAATTTTTCATACATCACAAAACAATTGAAGCTACTGTTCAAAAATCATGCTCTTAAATCAACTTTTTTTTATCTCAGGGATTCATTTTGGGATGGTAACTAAAGTTGAAAGCAGAAATTGGGGCACTTTTAAAATTTTTCATTTTTGACCAAAATCGATGGGTCCGGGGCTTAGGGAATTTTTCATAAAGCACAA
Source organism: Pseudophryne corroboree (assembly GCF_028390025.1). Lineage (NCBI taxonomy): Eukaryota > Metazoa > Chordata > Amphibia > Anura > Myobatrachidae > Pseudophryne > Pseudophryne corroboree. The sequence goes on from NW_026968337.1 coordinate 83,443, forward strand.
AACAATTGAAGCTCCTGTTCAAAAATCATGCTCTTAAATCAACTTTTTTCATCTCAGGGATTCATTTTGGGATTGTAACTAAAGTTGAAAGCAGAAATTGGGTCACTTTTAAAATTTTCATTTTTGACCAAAATCGATGGATCCGGGGCTTAGGGAATTTTTCATACAGCACAAAACTATTGAATCTACTGTTCAAAAATTTTGCTCTTAAATCAACTTTTTTCATCTCAGGGATTCATTTTGGGATGGTTACTAAAGTTTAAAGCAGAAATTGGGGCACTTTTAAAATTTTCATTTTTGACCAAAATCGATGGGTCCGGGGCTTAGGGATTTTTTCATACAGCACAAAACTGTTGAAGCTCCTGTTCAAAAATCATGCTCTTAAATCAACTTTTTTCATCTCAGGGATTCATTTTGGGATGGTAACTAAAGTTTAAAGCAGAACTTGGGGCACTTTTAAAATTTTCATTTTTGACCAAAATCGATGGGTCCGGGGCTTAGGGAATTTTTCATACAGCACAAAAAAATTGACGCTCCTGTTCAAAAATCATGCTCTTAAATCAACTTTTTTCATTTCAGGGATTCATTTTGGGATGGTAACTAAAGTTTAAAGCAGAACTTGGGGCACTTTTAAAATTTTCATTTTTGACCAAAATCGATGGGTCCGGGGCTTAGGGAATTTTTCATACATCACAAAACAATTGAAGCTACTGTTCAAAAATCATGCTCTTAAATCAACTTTTTTCATCTCAGGGATTCATTTTGGGATGGTAACTAAAGTTTAAAGCAGAAATTGGGGCACTATTAAAATTTTCATTTTTGACCAAAATCGATGGGTCCGGGGCTTAGGGATTTTTCAAACAGCACAAAACTGTTGAAGCTCCTGTTCAAAAATCATGCTCTTAAATCAACTTTTTTCATCTCAGGGATTTATTTTGTGAGTGTAAGTAAAGTTTAAAGCAGAAATTGGGGCATTTTTAAAATTTTCATTTTTGACCAAAATCGATGGGTCCGGGGCTTAGGGATTTTTTCATACAGCACAAAACTGTTGAAGCTCCTGTTCAAAAATCATGCTCTTAAATCAACTTTTTTCATCTCAGGTATTAATTTTGGGATGGTAACTAAAGTTTAAAGCAGAAATTGGGGCACTTTTAAAATTTTCATTTTTTGACCAAAATCGATGGGTCTGTGGCTTAGGGAATTTTTCATAAAGCACAAAACAATTGAAGCTCCTGTTCAAAAATCATGCTCTTAAATCAACTTTTTTCATCTCAGGGATTCATTTTGGGATTGTAACTAAAGTTGAAAGCAGAAATTGGGTCACTTTTAAAATTTTCATTTTTGACCAAAATCGATGGATCCGGGGCTTAGGGAATTTTTCATACATCACAAAACTATTGAATCTACTGTTCAAAAATTTTGCTCTTAAATCAACTTTTTTCATCTCAGGGATTCATTTTGGGATGGTTACTAAAGTTTAAAGCAGAAATTGGGGCACTTTTAAAATTTTCATTTTTGACCAAAATCGATGGGTCCGGGGCTTAGGGATTTTTTCATACAGCACAAAACTGTTGAAGCTCTTGTTCAAAAATCATGCTCTTAAATCAACTTTTTTCATCTCAGGGATTCATTTTGGGATGGTAACTAAAGTTTAAAGCAGAAATTGGGGCACTTTTAAAATTTTCATTTTTTACCAAAATCAATGGGTCCAGGGCTTAGGGAATTTTTCATAAAGCACAAAACAATTGAAGCTCCTGTTCAAAAATCATGCTCTTAAATCAACTTTTTTATCTCAGGAATACATTTTGGGATGGTCACTAAAGTTTAAAGCAGAAATTGGGGCACTTTTAAAATTGTCATTTTTGACCAAAATCGATGGGTCCGGGGCTTAGGGAATTTTTCATACAGCACAAAAAAATTGACGCTCCTGTTCAAAAATCATGCTCTTAAATCAACTTTTTTCATCTCAGGGATTCATTTTGGGATGGTAACTAAAGTTTAAAGCAGAAATTGGGGCACTTTTAAAATTTTAATATTTGACCAAAATCGATGGGTCCGGGGCTTAGGGAATTTTTCATACATCACAAAACAATTGAAGCTACTGTTCAAAAATCATGCTCTTAAATCAACTTTTTTTTATCTCAGGGATTCATTTTGGGATGGTAACTAAAGTTTAAAGCAGAAGTTGGGGCACTTTTAAAATTTTCATTTTTGACCAAAATCGATGGGTCCGGGGCTTAGGGATTTTTTTAAACAGCACAAAACTGTTGAAGCTCCTGTTCAAAAATCATGCTCTTAAATCAACTTTTTTCATCTCAGGGATTCATTTTGGGATGGTAACTAAAGTTTAAAGCAGAAATTGGGGCACTTTTAAAATTTTCATTTTTGACCAAAATCGATGGGTCCAGGGCTTAGGGAATTTTTCATAAAGCACAAAACAATTGAAGCTCCTGTTCAAAAATCATGCTCTTAAATCAACTTTTTTATCTCAGGAATACATTTTGGGATGGTAACTAAAGTTTAAAGCAGAACTTGGGGCACTTTTAAAATTTTCATTTTTGACCAAAATCGATGGGTCCGGGGCTTAGGGAATTTTTCCTACATCACAAAACAATTGAAGCTCCTGTTCAAAAATCATGCTCTTAAATCAACTTTTTTTTCATCTCAGGGATTCATTTTGGGATGGTAACTAAAGTTTAAAGCAGAACTTGGGGCACTTTTAAAATTTTCATTTTTGACCAAAATCGATGGGTCCGGGGCTTAGGGAATTTTTCATACATCACAAAACAATTGAAGCTACTGTTCAAAAATCATGCTCTTAAATCAACTTTTTTCATCTCAGGGATTCATTTTGGGATGGTAACTAAAGTTTAAAGCAGAAATTGGGGCACTTTTAAAATTTTAATATTTGACCAAAATCGATGGGTCCGGGGCTTAGGGAATTTTTCATACATCACAAAACAATTGAAGCTACTGTTCAAAAATCATGCTCTTAAATCAACTTTTTTTTATCTCAGGGATTCATTTTGGGATGGTAACTAAAGTTTAAAGCAGAAATTGGGGCACTTTTAAAATTTTTCATTTTTGACCAAAATCGATGGGTCCGGGGCTTAGGGAATTTTTCATAAAGCACAAAACAATTGAAGCTCCTGTTCAAAAATCATGCTCTTAAATCAACTTTTTTCATCTCAGGGATTCATTTTGGGATTGTAACTAAAGTTGAAAGCAGAAATTGGGTCACTTTTAAAATTTTCATTTTTGACCAAAATCGATGGATCCGGGGCTTAGGGAATTTTTCATACAGCACAAAACTATTGAATCTACTGTTCAAAAATTTTGCTCTTAAATCAACTTTTTTCATCTCAGGGATTCATTTTGGGATGGTTACTAAAGTTTAAAGCAGAAATTGGGGCACTTTTAAAATTTTCATTTTTGACCAAAATCGATGGGTCCGGGGCTTAGGGATTTTTTCATACAGCACAAAACTGTTGAAGCTCCTGTTCAAAAATCATGCTCTTAAATCAACTTTTTTCATCTCAGGGATTCATTTTGGGATGGTAACTAAAGTTTAAAGCAGAAATTGGGGCACTTTTAAAATTTTCATTTTTGACCAAAATCGATGGGTCCAGGGCTTAGGGAATTTTTCATAAAGCACAAAACAATTGAAGCTCCTGTTCAAAAATCATGCTCTTAAATCAACTTTTTTATCTCAGGAATACATTTTGGGATGGTAACTAAAGTTTAAAGCAGAACTTGGGGCACTTTTAAAATTTTCATTTTTGACCAAAATCGATGGGTCCGGGGCTTAGGGAATTTTTCATACAGCACAAAAAAATTGACGCTCCTGTTCAAAAATCATGCTCTTAAATCAACTTTTTTCATTTCAGGGATTCATTTTGGGATGGTAACTAAAGTTTAAAGCAGAACTTGGGGCACTTTTAAAATTTTCATTTTTGACCAAAATCGATGGGTCCGGGGCTTAGGGAATTTTTCATACATCACAAAACAATTGAAGCTACTGTTCAAAAATCATGCTCTTAAATCAACTTTTTTCATCTCAGGGATTCATTTTGGGATGGTAACTAAAGTTTAAAGCAGAAATTGGGGCACTTTTAAAATTTTAATATTTGACCAAAATCGATGGGTCCGGGGCTTAGGGAATTTTTCATACATCACAAAACAATTGAAGCTACTGTTCAAAAATCATGCTCTTAAATCAACTTTTTTTTATCTCAGGGATTCATTTTGGGATGGTAACTAAAGTTTAAAGCAGAAATTGGGGCACTTTTAAAATTTTCATTTTTGACCAAAATCGATGGGTCCGGGGCTTAGGGATTTTTTTAAACAGCACAAAACTGTTGAAGCTCCTGTTCAAAAATCATGCTCTTAAATCAACTTTTTTCATCTCAGGGATTCATTTTGGGATGGTAACTAAAGTTTAAAGCAGAAATTGGGGCACTTTTAAAATTTTCATTTTTGACCAAAATCGATGGGTCCAGGGCTTAGGGAATTTTTCATAAAGCACAAAACAATTGAAGCTCCTGTTCAAAAATCATGCTCTTAAATCAACTTTTTTATCTCAGGAATACATTTTGGGATGGTAACTAAAGTTTAAAGCAGAACTTGGGGCACTTTTAAAATTTTCATTTTTGACCAAAATCGATGGGTCCGGGGCTTAGGGAATTTTTCCTACATCACAAAACAATTGAAGCTCCTGTTCAAAAATCATGCTCTTAAATCAACTTTTTTTTCATCTCAGGGATTCATTTTGGGATGGTAACTAAAGTTTAAAGCAGAACTTGGGGCACTTTTAAAATTTTCATTTTTGACCAAAATCGATGGGTCCGGGGCTTAGGGAATTTTTCATACATCACAAAACAATTGAAGCTACTGTTCAAAAATCATGCTCTTAAATCAACTTTTTTCATCTCAGGGATTCATTTTGGGATGGTAACTAAAGTTTAAAGCAGAAATTGGGGCACTTTTAAAATTTTAATATTTGACCAAAATCGATGGGTCCGGGGCTTAGGGAATTTTTCATACATCACAAAACAATTGAAGCTACTGTTCAAAAATCATGCTCTTAAATCAACTTTTTTTTATCTCAGGGATTCATTTTGGGATGGTAACTAAAGTTTAAAGCAGAAATTGGGGCACTTTTAAAATTTTTCATTTTTGACCAAAATCGATGGGTCCGGGGCTTAGGGAATTTTTCATAAAGCACAAAACAATTGAAGCTCCTGTTCAAAAATCATGCTCTTAAATCAACTTTTTTCATCTCAGGGATTCATTTTGGGATTGTAACTAAAGTTGAAAGCAGAAATTGGGTCACTTTTAAAATTTTCATTTTTGACCAAAATCGATGGATCCGGGGCTTAGGGAATTTTTCATACAGCACAAAACTATTGAATCTACTGTTCAAAAATTTTGCTCTTAAATCAACTTTTTTCATCTCAGGGATTCATTTTGGGATGGTTACTAAAGTTTAAAGCAGAAATTGGGGCACTTTTAAAATTTTCATTTTTGACCAAAATCGATGGGTCCGGGGCTTAGGGATTTTTTCATACAGCACAAAACTGTTGAAGCTCCTGTTCAAAAATCATGCTCTTAAATCAACTTTTTTCATCTCAGGGATTCATTTTGGGATGGTAACTAAAGTTTAAAGCAGAAATTGGGGCACTATTAAAATTTTCATTTTTGACCAAAATCGATGGGTCCGGGGCTTAGGGATTTTTCAAACAGCACAAAACTGTTGAAGCTCCTGTTCAAAAATCATGCTCTTAAATCAACTTTTTTCATCTCAGGGATTTATTTTGTGAGTGTAAGTAAAGTTTAAAGCAGAAATTGGGGCATTTTTAAAATTTTCATTTTTGACCAAAATCGATGGGTCCGGGGCTTAGGGATTTTTTCATACAGCACAAAACTGTTGAAGCTCCTGTTCAAAAATCATGCTCTTAAATCAACTTTTTTCATCTCAGGTATTAATTTTGGGATGGTAACTAAAGTTTAAAGCAGAAATTGGGGCACTTTTAAAATTTTCATTTTTTGACCAAAATCGATGGGTCTGTGGCTTAGGGAATTTTTCATAAAGCACAAAACAATTGAAGCTCCTGTTCAAAAATCATGCTCTTAAATCAACTTTTTTCATCTCAGGGATTCATTTTGGGATTGTAACTAAAGTTGAAAGCAGAAATTGGGTCACTTTTAAAATTTTCATTTTTGACCAAAATCGATGGATCCGGGGCTTAGGGAATTTTTCATACATCACAAAACTATTGAATCTACTGTTCAAAAATTTTGCTCTTAAATCAACTTTTTTCATCTCAGGGATTCATTTTGGGATGGTTACTAAAGTTTAAAGCAGAAATTGGGGCACTTTTAAAATTTTCATTTTTGACCAAAATCGATGGGTCCGGGGCTTAGGGATTTTTTCATACAGCACAAAACTGTTGAAGCTCTTGTTCAAAAATCATGCTCTTAAATCAACTTTTTTCATCTCAGGGATTCATTTTGGGATGGTAACTAAAGTTTAAAGCAGAAATTGGGGCACTTTTAAAATTTTCATTTTTTACCAAAATCAATGGGTCCAGGGCTTAGGGAATTTTTCATAAAGCACAAAACAATTGAAGCTCCTGTTCAAAAATCATGCTCTTAAATCAACTTTTTTATCTCAGGAATACATTTTGGGATGGTCACTAAAGTTTAAAGCAGAAATTGGGGCACTTTTAAAATTGTCATTTTTGACCAAAATCGATGGGTCCGGGGCTTAGGGAATTTTTCATACAGCACAAAAAAATTGACGCTCCTGTTCAAAAATCATGCTCTTAAATCAACTTTTTTCATCTCAGGGATTCATTTTGGGATGGTAACTAAAGTTTAAAGCAGAAATTGGGGCACTTTTAAAATTTTAATATTTGACCAAAATCGATGGGTCCGGGGCTTAGGGAATTTTTCATACATCACAAAACAATTGAAGCTACTGTTCAAAAATCATGCTCTTAAATCAACTTTTTTTTATCTCAGGGATTCATTTTGGGATGGTAACTAAAGTTTAAAGCAGAAGTTGGGGCACTTTTAAAATTTTCATTTTTGACCAAAATCGATGGGTCCGGGGCTTAGGGATTTTTTTAAACAGCACAAAACTGTTGAAGCTCCTGTTCAAAAATCATGCTCTTAAATCAACATTTTTCATCTCAGGGATTCATTTTGGGATGGTAACTAAAGTTTAAAGCAGAAATTGGGGCACTTTTAAAATTTTCATTTTTGACCAAAATCGATGGGTCCAGGGCTTAGGGAATTTTTCATAAAGCACAAAACAATTGAAGCTCCTGTTCAAAAATCATGCTCTTAAATCAACTTTTTTATCTCAGGAATACATTTTGGGATGGTAACTAAAGTTTAAAGCAGAACTTGGGGCACTTTTAAAATTTTCATTTTTGACCAAAATCGATGGGTCCGGGGCTTAGGGAATTTTTCCTACATCACAAAACAATTGAAGCTCCTGTTCAAAAATCATGCTCTTAAATCAACTTTTTTTTCATCTCAGGGATTCATTTTGGGATGGTAACTAAAGTTTAAAGCAGAACTTGGGGCACTTTTAAAATTTTCATTTTTGACCAAAATCGATGGGTCCGGGGCTTAGGGAATTTTTCATACATCACAAAACAATTGAAGCTACTGTTCAAAAATCATGCTCTTAAATCAACTTTTTTCATTTCAGGGATTCATTTTGGGATGGTAACTAAAGTTTAAAGCAGAAATTGGGGCACTTTTAAAATTTTAATATTTGACCAAAATCGATGGGTCCGGGGCTTAGGGAATTTTTCATACATCACAAAACAATTGAAGCTACTGTTCAAAAATCATGCTCTTAAATCAACTTTTTTTTATCTCAGGGATTCATTTTGGGATGGTAACTAAAGTTTAAAGCAGAAATTGGGGCACTTTTAAAATTTTTCATTTTTGACCAAAATCGATGGGTCCGGGGCTTAGGGAATTTTTCATAAAGCACAAAACAATTGAAGCTCCTGTTCAAAAATCATGCTCTTAAATCAACTTTTTTCATCTCAGGGATTCATTTTGGGATTGTAACTAAAGTTGAAAGCAGAAATTGGGTCACTTTTAAAATTTTCATTTTTGACCAAAATCGATGGATCCGGGGCTTAGGGAATTTTTCATACAGCACAAAACTATTGAATCTACTGTTCAAAAATTTTGCTCTTAAATCAACTTTTTTCATCTCAGGGATTCATTTTGGGATGGTTACTAAAGTTTAAAGCAGAAATTGGGGCACTTTTAAAATTTTCATTTTTGACCAAAATCGATGGGTCCGGGGCTTAGGGATTTTTTCATACAGCACAAAACTGTTGAAGCTCCTGTTCAAAAATCATGCTCTTAAATCAACTTTTTTCATCTCAGGGATTCATTTTGGGATGGTAACTAAAGTTTAAAGCAGAAATTGGGGCACTTTTAAAATTTTCATTTTTGACCAAAATCGATGGGTCCAGGGCTTAGGGAATTTTTCATAAAGCACAAAACAATTGAAGCTCCTGTTCAAAAATCATGCTCTTAAATCAACTTTTTTATCTCAGGAATACATTTTGGGATGGTAACTAAAGTTTAAAGCAGAACTTGGGGCACTTTTAAAATTTTCATTTTTGACCAAAATCGATGGGTCCGGGGCTTAGGGAATTTTTCATACATCACAAAACAATTGAAGCTACTGTTCAAAAATCATGCTCTTAAATCAACTTTTTTCATCTCAGGGATTCATTTTGGGATGGTAACTAAAGTTTAAAGCAGAACTTGGGGCACTTTTAAAATTTTCATTTTTGACCAAAATCGATGGGTCCGGGGCTTAGGGAATTTTTCATACATCACAAAACAATTGAAGCTACTGTTCAAAAATCATGCTCTTAAATCAACTTTTTTCATCTCAGGGATTCATTTTGGGATGGTAACTAAAGTTTAAAGCAGAAATTGGGGCACTTTTAAAATTTTAATATTTGACCAAAATCGATGGGTCCGGGGCTTAGGGAATTTTTCATACATCACAAAACAATTGAAGCTACTGTTCAAAAATCATGCTCTTAAATCAACTTTTTTTTTATCTCAGGGATTCATTTTGGGATGGTAACTAAAGTTTAAAGCAGAAATTGGGGCACTTTTAAAATTTTCATTTTTGACCAAAATCGATGGGTCCGGGGCTTAGGGATTTTTTTAAACAGCACAAAACTGTTGAAGCTCCTGTTCAAAAATCATGCTCTTAAATCAACTTTTTTCATCTCAGGGATTCATTTTGGGATGGTAACTAAAGTTTAAAGCAGAAATTGGGGCACTTTTAAAATTTTCATTTTTGACCAAAATCGATGGGTCCAGGGCTTAGGGAATTTTTCATAAAGCACAAAACAATTGAAGCTCCTGTTCAAAAATCATGCTCTTAAATCAACTTTTTTATCTCAGGAATACATTTTGGGATGGTAACTAAAGTTTAAAGCAGAACTTGGGGCACTTTTAAAATTTTCATTTTTGACCAAAATCGATGGGTCCGGGGCTTAGGGAATTTTTCCTACATCACAAAACAATTGAAGCTCCTGTTCAAAAATCATGCTCTTAAATCAACTTTTTTTTCATCTCAGGGATTCATTTTGGGATGGTAACTAAAGTTTAAAGCAGAACTTGGGGCACTTTTAAAATTTTCATTTTTGACCAAAATCGATGGGTCCGGGGCTTAGGGAATTTTTCATACATCACAAAACAATTGAAGCTACTGTTCAAAAATCATGCTCTTAAATCAACTTTTTTCATCTCAGGGATTCATTTTGGGATGGTAACTAAAGTTTAAAGCAGAAATTGGGGCACTTTTAAAATTTTAATATTTGACCAAAATCGATGGGTCCGGGGCTTAGGGAATTTTTCATACATCACAAAACAATTGAAGCTACTGTTCAAAAATCATGCTCTTAAATCAACTTTTTTTTATCTCAGGGATTCATTTTGGGATGGTAACTAAAGTTTAAAGCAGAAATTGGGGCACTTTTAAAATTTTTCATTTTTGACCAAAATCGATGGGTCCGGGGCTTAGGGAATTTTTCATAAAGCACAAAACAATTGAAGCTCCTGTTCAAAAATCATGCTCTTAAATCAACTTTTTTCATCTCAGGGATTCATTTTGGGATTGTAACTAAAGTTGAAAGCAGAAATTGGGTCACTTTTAAAATTTTCATTTTTGACCAAAATCGATGGATCCGGGGCTTAGGGAATTTTTCATACAGCACAAAACTATTGAATCTACTGTTCAAAAATTTTGCTCTTAAATCAACTTTTTTCATCTCAGGGATTCATTTTGGGATGGTTACTAAAGTTTAAAGCAGAAATTGGGGCACTTTTAAAATTTTCATTTTTGACCAAAATCGATGGGTCCGGGGCTTAGGGATTTTTTCATACAGCACAAAACTGTTGAAGCTCCTGTTCAAAAATCATGCTCTTAAATCAACTTTTTTCATCTCAGGGATTCATTTTGGGATGGTAACTAAAGTTTAAAGCAGAACTTGGGGCACTTTTAAAATTTTCATTTTTGACCAAAATCGATGGGTCCGGGGCTTAGGGAATTTTTCATACAGCACAAAAAAATTGACGCTCCTGTTCAAAAATCATGCTCTTAAATCAACTTTTTTCATTTCAGGGATTCATTTTGGGATGGTAACTAAAGTTTAAAGCAGAACTTGGGGCACTTTTAAAATTTTCATTTTTGACCAAAATCGATGGGTCCGGGGCTTAGGGAATTTTTCATACATCACAAAACAATTGAAGCTACTGTTCAAAAATCATGCTCTTAAATCAACTTTTTTCATCTCAGGGATTCATTTTGGGATGGTAACTAAAGTTTAAAGCAGAAATTGGGGCACTATTAAAATTTTCATTTTTGACCAAAATCGATGGGTCCGGGGCTTAGGGATTTTTCAAACAGCACAAAACTGTTGAAGCTCCTGTTCAAAAATCATGCTCTTAAATCAACTTTTTTCATCTCAGGGATTTATTTTGTGAGTGTAAGTAAAGTTTAAAGCAGAAATTGGGGCATTTTTAAAATTTTCATTTTTGACCAAAATCGATGGGTCCGGGGCTTAGGGATTTTTCAAACAGCACAAAACTGTTGAAGCTCCTGTTCAAAAATCATGCTCTTAAATCAACTTTTTTCATCTCAGGGATTCATTTTGGGATGGTAACTAAAGTTTAAAGCAGAAATTGGGGCACTATTAAAATTTTCATTTTTGACCAAAATCGATGGGTCCGGGGCTTAGGGATTTTTCAAACAGCACAAAACTGTTGAAGCTCCTGTTCAAAAATCATGCTCTTAAATCAACTTTTTTCATCTCAGGGATTCATTTTGGGATGGTTACTTAAGTTTAAAGCAGAAATTGGGGCACTTTTAAAATTTTCATTTTTGACCAAAATCGATGGGTCCGGGGCTTAGGGATTTTTTCATACAGCACAAAACTGTTGAAGCTCTTGTTCAAAAATCATGCTCTTAAATCAACTTTTTTCATCTCAGGGATTCATTTTGGGATGGTAACTAAAGTTTAAAGCAGAAATTGGGGCACTTTTAAAATTTTCATTTTTTACCAAAATCAATGGGTCCAGGGCTTAGGGAATTTTTCATAAAGCACAAAACAATTGAAGCTCCTGTTCAAAAATCATGCTCTTAAATCAACTTTTTTATCTCAGGAATACATTTTGGGATGGTCACTAAAGTTTAAAGCAGAAATTGGGGCACTTTTAAAATTGTCATTTTTGACCAAAATCGATGGGTCCGGGGCTTAGGGAATTTTTCATACAGCACAAAAAAATTGACGCTCCTGTTCAAAAATCATGCTCTTAAATCAACTTTTTTCATCTCAGGGATTCATTTTGGGATGGTAACTAAAGTTTAAAGCAGAAATTGGGGCACTTTTAAAATTTTAATATTTGACCAAAATCGATGGGTCCGGGGCTTAGGGAATTTTTCATACATCACAAAACAATTGAAGCTACTGTTCAAAAATCATGCTCTTAAATCAACTTTTTTTTATCTCAGGGATTCATTTTGGGTTGGTAACTAAAGTTTAAAGCAGAAGTTGGGGCACTTTTAAAATTTTCATTTTTGACCAAAATCGATGGGTCCGGGGCTTAGGGATTTTTTTAAACAGCACAAAACTGTTGAAGCTCCTGTTCAAAAATCATGCTCTTAAATCAACTTTTTTCATCTCAGGGATTCATTTTGGGATGGTAACTAAAGTTTAAAGCAGAAATTGGGGCACTTTTAAAATTTTCATTTTTGACCAAAATCGATGGATCCGGGGCTTAGGGAATTTTTCATACATCACAAAACTATTGAATCTACTGTTCAAAAATTTTGCTCTTAAATCAACTTTTTTCATCTCAGGGATTCATTTTGGGATGGTTACTAAAGTTTAAAGCAGAAATTGGGGCACTTTTAAAATTTTCATTTTTGACCAAAATCGATGGGTCCGGGGCTTAGGGATTTTTTCATACAGCACAAAACTGTTGAAGCTCCTGTTCAAAAATCATGCTCTTAAATCAACTTTTTTCATCTCAGGGATTCATTTTGGGATGGTAACTAAAGTTTAAAGCAGAAATTGGGGCACTTTTAAAATTTTCATTTTTTACCAAAATCAATGGGTCCAGGGCTTAGGGAATTTTTCATAAAGCACAAAACAATTGAAGCTCCTGTTCAAAAATCATGCTCTTAAATCAACTTTTTTATCTCAGGAATACATTTTGGGATGGTCACTAAAGTTTAAAGCAGAAATTGGGGCACTTTTAAAATTGTCATTTTTGACCAAAATCGATGGGTCCGGGGCTTAGGGAATTTTTCATACAGCACAAAAAAATTGACGCTCCTGTTCAAAAATCATGCTCTTAAATCAACTTTTTTCATCTCAGGGATTCATTTTGGGATGGTAACTAAAGTTTAAAGCAGAAATTGGGGCACTTTTAAAATTTTCATTTTTGACCAAAATCGATGGGTCCGGGGCTTAGGGATTTTTTTAAACAGCACAAAACTGTTGAAGCTCCTGTTCAAAAATCATGCTCTTAAATCAACTTTTTTCATCTCAGGGATTCATTTTGGGATGGTAACTAAAGTTTAAAGCAGAAATTGGGGCACTTTTAAAATTTTCATTTTTGACCAAAATCGATGGGTCCAGGGCTTAGGGAATTTTTCATAAAGCACAAAACAATTGAAGCTCCTGTTCAAAAATCATGCTCTTAAATCAACTTTTTTATCTCAGGAATACATTTTGGGATGGTAACTAAAGTTTAAAGCAGAACTTGGGGCACTTTTAAAATTTTCATTTTTGACCAAAATCGATGGGTCCGGGGCTTAGGGAATTTTTCCTACATCACAAAACAATTGAAGCTCCTGTTCAAAAATCATGCTCTTAAATCAACTTTTTTTTCATCTCAGGGATTCATTTTGGGATGGTAACTAAAGTTTAAAGCAGAACTTGGGGCACTTTTAAAATTTTCATTTTTGACCAAAATCGATGGGTCCGGGGCTTAGGGAATTTTTCATACATCACAAAACAATTGAAGCTACTGTTCAAAAATCATGCTCTTAAATCAACTTTTTTCATCTCAGGGATTCATTTTGGGATGGTAACTAAAGTTTAAAGCAGAAATTGGGGCACTTTTAAAATTTTAATATTTGACCAAAATCGATGGGTCCGGGGCTTAGGGAATTTTTCATACATCACAAAACAATTGAAGCTACTGTTCAAAAATCATGCTCTTAAATCAACTTCTTTTTATCTCAGGGATTCATTTTGGGATGGTAACTAAAGTTTAAAGCAGAAATTGGGGCACTTTTAAAATTTTTCATTTTTGACCAAAATCGATGGGTCCGGGGCTTAGGGAATTTTTCATAAAGCACAAAACAATAGAAGCTCCTGTTCAAAAATCATGCTCTTAAATCAACTTTTTTCATCTCAGGGATTCATTTTGGGATTGTAACTAAAGTTGAAAGCAGAAATTGGGTCACTTTTAAAATTTTCATTTTTGACCAAAATCGATGGATCCGGGGCTTAGGGAATTTTTCATACAGCACAAAACTATTGAATCTACTGTTCAAAAATTTTGCTCTTAAATCAACTTTTTTCATCTCAGGGATTCATTTTGGGATGGTTACTAAAGTTTAAAGCAGAAATTGGGGCACTTTTAAAATTTTCATTTTTGACCAAAATCGATGGGTCCGGGGCTTAGGGATTTTTTCATACAGCACAAAACTGTTGAAGCTCCTGTTCAAAAATCATGCTCTTAAATCAACTTTTTTCATCTCAGGGATTCATTTTGGGATGGTAACTAAAGTTTAAAGCAGAAATTGGGGCACTTTTAAAATTTTCATTTTTGACCAAAATCGATGGGTCCAGGGCTTAGGGAATTTTTCATAAAGCACAAAACAATTGAAGCTCCTGTTCAAAAATCATGCTCTTAAATCAACTTTTTTATCTCAGGAATACATTTTGGGATGGTAACTAAAGTTTAAAGCAGAACTTGGGGCACTTTTAAAATTTTCATTTTTGACCAAAATCGATGGGTCCGGGGCTTAGGGATTTTTTCATACATCACAAAACAATTGAAGCTACTGTTCAAAAATCATGCTCTTGAATAAACTTTTTTTTTATCTCAGGGATTCATTTTGGGATGGTAACTAAAGTTTAAAGCAGAAATTGGGGCACTTTTAAAATTTTCATTTTTGACCAAAATCGATGGGTCCGGGGCTTAGGGATTTTTTAATACAGCACAAAACTGTTGAAGCTCCTGTTCAAAAATCATGCTCTTAAATCAACTTTTTTCATCTCAGGAATACATTTTGGGATGGTAACTAAAGTTTAAAGCAGAAATTGGGGCACTTTTAAAATTTTCATTTTTGACCAAAATCGATGGGTCCAGGGCTTAGGGAATTTTTCATAAAGCACAAAACAATTGAAGCTCCTGTTCAAAAATCATGCTCTTAAATCAACTTTTTTATCTCAGGAATACATTTTGGGATGGTAACTAAAGTTTAAAGCAGAACTTGGGGCACTTTTAAAATTTTCATTTTTGACCAAAATCGATGGGTCCGGGGCTTAGGGAATTTTTCCTACATCACAAAACAATTGAAGCTCCTGTTAAAAAATCATGCTCTTAAATCAACTTTTTTTTCATCTCAGGGATTCATTTTGGGATGGTAACTAAAGTTTAAAGCAGAACTTGGGGCACTTTTAAAATTTTCATTTTTGACCAAAATCGATGGGTCCGGGGCTTAGGGAATTTTTCATACATCACAAAACAATTGAAGCTACTGTTCAAAAATCATGCTCTTAAATCAACTTTTTTCATCTCAGGGATTCATTTTGGGATGGTAACTAAAGTTTAAAGCAGAAATTGGGGCACTTTTAAAATTTTAATATTTGACCAAAATCGATGGGTCCGGGGCTTAGGGAATTTTTCATACATCACAAAACAATTGAAGCTACTGTTCAAAAATCATGCTCTTAAATCAACTTTTTTTTATCTCAGGGATTCATTTTGGGATGGTAACTAAAGTTTAAAGCAGAAATTGGGGCACTTTTAAAATTTTTCATTTTTGACCAAAATCGATGGGTCCGGGGCTTAGGGAATTTTTCATAAAGCACAAAACAATTGAAGCTTCTGTTCAAAAATCATGCTCTTAAATCAACTTTTTTATCTCAGGAATACATTTTGGGATGGTAACTAAAGTTTAAAGCAGAACTTGGGGCACTTTTAAAATTTTCATTTTTGACCAAAATCGATGGGTCCGGGGCTTAGGGAATTTTTCCTACATCACAAAACAATTGAAGCTCCTGTTCAAAAATCATGCTCTTAAATCAACTTTTTTATCTCAGGAATACATTTTGGGATGGTAACTAAAGTTTAAAGCAGAAATTGGGGCACTTTTAAAATTGTCATTTTTGACCAAAATCGATGGGTCCGGGGCTTAGGGAATTTTTCATACAGCACAAAAAAATTGACGCTCCTGTTAAAAAATCATGCTCTTAAATCAACTTTTTTCATCTCAGGGATTCATTTTGGGATGGTAACTAAAGTTTAAAGCAGAACTTGGGGCACTTTTAAAATTTTCATTTTTGACCAAAATCGATGGGTCCGGGGCTTAGGGAATTTTTCCTACATCACAAAACAATTGAAGCTACTGTTCAAAAATCATGCTCTTAAATCAACTTTTTTTTCATCTCAGGGATTCATTTTGGGATGGTAACTAAAGTTTAAAGCAGAACTTGGGGCACTTTTAAGTTTTTCATTTTTGACCAAAATCGATGGGTCCGGGGCTTAGGGAATTTTTCATACAGCACAAAACTATTGAAGCTCCTGTTAAAAAATCATGCTCTTAAATCAACTTTTTTCATCTCAGGGATTCAGTTTGGGATGGTAACTAAAGTTTAAAGCAGAAATTGGGGCACTTTTAAAATTTTCATTTTTGACCAAAATCGATGGGTCCGGGGCTTAGGGATTTTTTCAAACAGCACAAAACTGTTGAAGCTCCTGTTCAAAAATCATGCTCTTAAATCAACTTTTTTCATCTCAGGGATTTATTTTGTGAGTGTAAGTAAAGTTTAAAGCAGAAATTGGGGCATTTTTAAAATTTTCATTTTTGACCAAAATCGATGGGTCCGGGGCTTAGGGATTTTTTCATACAGCACAAAACTGTTGAAGCTCCTGTTCAAAAATCATGCTCTTAAATCAACTTTTTTCATCTCGGATTAATTTTGGGATGGTAACTAAAGTTTAAAGCAGAAATTGGGGCACTTTTAAAATTTTAATTTTTTGACCAAAATCGATGGGTCTGTGGCTTAGGGAATTTTTCATAAAGCACAAAACAATTGAAGCTCCTGTTCAAAAATCATGCTCTTAAATCAACTTTTTTCATCTCAGGGATTCATTTTGGGATTGTAACTAAAGTTGAAAGCAGAAATTGGGTCACTTTTAAAATTTTCATTTTTGACCAAAATCGATGGATCCGGGGCTTAGGGAATTTTTCATACATCACAAAACTATTGAATCTACTGTTCAAAAATTTTGCTCTTAAATCAACTTTTTTCATCTCAGGGATTCATTTTGGGATGGTTACTAAAGTTTAAAGCAGAAATTGGGGCACTTTTAAAATTTTCATTTTTGACCAAAATCGATGGGTCCGGGGCTTAGGGATTTTTTCATACAGCACAAAACTGTTGAAGCTCCTGTTCAAAAATCATGCTCTTAAATCAACTTTTTTCATCTCAGGGATTCATTTTGGGATGGTAACTAAAGTTTAAAGCAGAAATTGGGGCACTTTTAAAATTTTCATTTTTTACCAAAATCAATGGGTCCAGGGCTTAGGGAATTTTTCATAAAGCACAAAACAATTGAAGCTCCTGTTCAAAAATCATGCTCTTAAATCAACTTTTTTATCTCAGGAATACATTTTGGGATGGTCACTAAAGTTTAAAGCAGAAATTGGGGCACTTTTAAAATTGTCATTTTTGACCAAAATCGATGGGTCCGGGGCTTAGGGAATTTTTCATACAGCACAAAAAAATTGACGCTCCTGTTCAAAAATCATGCTCTTAAATCAACTTTTTTCATCTCAGGGATTCATTTTGGGATGGTAACTAAAGTTTAAAGCAGAACTTGGGGCACTTTTAAAATTTTCATTTTTGACCAAAATCGATGGGTCCGGGGCTTAGGGAATTTTTCATACATCACAAAACAATTGAAGCTACTGTTCAAAAATCATGCTCTTAAATCAACTTTTTTCATCTCAGGGATTCATTTTGGGATGGTAACTAAAGTTTAAAGCAGAAATTGGGGCACTTTTAAAATTTTAATATTTGACCAAAATCGATGGGTCCGGGGCTTAGGGAATTTTTCATACATCACAAAACAATTGAAGCTACTGTTCAAAAATCATGCTCTTAAATCAACTTTTTTTTATCTCAGGGATTCATTTTGGGATGGTAACTAAAGTTTAAAGCAGAAATTGGGGCACTTTTAAAATTTTCATTTTTGACCAAAATCGATGGGTCCGGGGCTTAGGGATTTTTTTAAACAGCACAAAACTGTTGAAGCTCCTGTTCAAAAATCATGCTCTTAAATCAACTTTTTTCATCTCAGGGATTCATTTTGGGATGGTAACTAAAGTTTAAAGCAGAAATTGGGGCACTTTTAAAATTTTAATATTTGACCAAAATCGATGGGTCCGGGGCTTAGGGAATTTTTCATACATCACAAAACAATTGAAGCTACTGTTCAAAAATCATGCTCTTAAATCAACTTTTTTTTATCTCAGGGATTCATTTTGGGATGGTAACTAAAGTTTAAAGCAGAAATTGGGGCACTTTTAAAATTTTTCATTTTTGACCAAAATCGATGGGTCCGGGGCTTAGGGAATTTTTCATAAAGCACAAAACAATTGAAGCTCCTGTTCAAAAATCATGCTCTTAAATCAACTTTTTTATCTCAGGAATACATTTTGGGATGGTAACTAAAGTTTAAAGCAGAACTTGGGGCACTTTTAAAATTTTCATTTTTGACCAAAATCGATGGGTCCGGGGCTTAGGGAATTTTTCCTACATCACAAAACAATTGAAGCTCCTGTTCAAAAATCATGCTCTTAAATCAACTTTTTTTTCATCTCAGGGATTCATTTTGGGATGGTAACTAAAGTTTAAAGCAGAACTTGGGGCACTTTTAAAATTTTCATTTTTGACCAAAATCGATGGGTCCGGGGCTTAGGGAATTTTTCATACATCACAAAACAATTGAAGCTACTGTTCAAAAATCATGCTCTTAAATCAACTTTTTTCATCTCAGGGATTCATTTTGGGATGGTAACTAAAGTTTAAAGCAGAAATTGGGGCACTTTTAAAATTTTAATATTTGACCAAAATCGATGGGTCCGGGGCTTAGGGAATTTTTCATACATCACAAAACAATTGAAGCTACTGTTCAAAAATCATGCTCTTAAATCAACTTTTTTTTATCTCAGGGATTCATTTTGGGATGGTAACTAAAGTTTAAAGCAGAAATTGGGGCACTTTTAAAATTTTTCATTTTTGACCAAAATCGATGGGTCCGGGGCTTAGGGAATTTTTCATAAAGCACAAAACAATTGAAGCTCCTGTTCAAAAATCATGCTCTTAAATCAACTTTTTTCATCTCAGGGATTCATTTTGGGATTGTAACTAAAGTTGAAAGCAGAAATTGGGTCACTTTTAAAATTTTCATTTTTGACCAAAATCGATGGATCCGGGGCTTAGGGAATTTTTCATACATCACAAAACTATTGAATCTACTGTTCAAAAATTTTGCTCTTAAATCAACTTTTTTCATCTCAGGGATTCATTTTGGGATGGTTACTAAAGTTTAAAGCAGAAATTGGGGCACTTTTAAAATTTTCATTTTTGACCAAAATCGATGGGTCCGGGGCTTAGGGAATTTTTCATACAGCACAAAAAAATTGACGCTCCTGTTCAAAAATCATGCTCTTAAATCAACTTTTTTC
>NW_026968338.1:0-103000 GCF_028390025.1 Pseudophryne corroboree
GAATATATTATGTTTAGTTCTGTGGACACTGTAGCTTATTCACTTAAATCTCTGATAACTTGTGTGTCTGGTATGCACAGTCTGGTTAGCACAGTTAGTAAGGTGTTGGGTTTGCACTATCAAATTGAGACTGTCATTGGTTCGAATTCCATGTTACCATGTTTTTATTTTACTAGTGTGGTTTGTGGCTCTATAATATGAATGCCTATGTCTTTTAACAACAATAGTCAAGTCTTCCAATGGACTTTTTAGTGAAACCCAATAGATAGCTTTATTTTCTCTTTGTTTACTCAAATATTGAATGCTCATGTCTTATAAATTTAGTAGGAAAGTATTCTAATGACTTGCTTATGACACCCCATTGAATATATTATGTTTAGTTCTGTGGACACTGTAGCTTATTCACTTAAATCTCTGATAAATTGTGTGTCTGGTATGCACGGTCTGGTCAGCACAGTTAGTAAGGTGTTGGGTTTGCACTATCAAATTAAGACTGTCGTTGGTTTGAATCCCATGTTATCATGTTACTATTTTACTAGTGTGGTTTGTGGCTCTAAAATATGAATGCCTATGTCTTTTAACAACAATAGTCAAGTCTTCCAATGGACTTTTTAGTAAAACCCAATAGATAGCTTTATTTTCTCTTTGTTTACTGAAATATTGAATGCTTATGTCTTATAAATTTAGTAGGAAAGTATTCTAATGACTTGCTTATGACACCCCATTGAATATATTATGTTTAGTTCCGTGGACACTGTAGCTTATTCACTTAAATTTCTGATAACTTGTGTGTCTGGTATGCACAGTCTGGTTAGCACAGTTAGTAAGGTGTTGGGTTTGCACTATCAAATTAAGACTGTCGTTGGTTCGAATACCATGTAATCATGTTTTTATTTTACTAGTGTGGTTTGTGGCTCTATAATATGAATGCCTATGTCTTTTAACAACAATAGTCAAGTCTTCCAATGGACTTTTTAGTGAAACCCAATAGATAGCTTTATTTTCTCTTTGTTTACTCAAATATTGAATGCTTATGTCTTATAAATTTAGTAGGAAAGTATTCTAATGACTTGCTTATGACACCCCATTGAATATATTATGTTTAGTTCTGTGGACACTGTAGCTTATTCACTTAAATCTCTGATAAATTGTTTGCCTTGTATGCACGGTCTGGTTAGCACAGTTAGTAAGGTGTTGGGTTTGCACTATCAAATTAAGACTGTCGTTTGTTCGAATCCCATGTTATCATGTTTTTATTTTACTAGTGTGGTTTGTGGCTCTATTATATGAATGTCTATGTCTTTTAACAACAATAGTCAAGTCTTCCAATGGACTTTTTAGTGAAACCCAATAGATAGCTTTATTTTCTCTTTGTTTACTCAAATATTGAATGCTTATGTCTTATAAATTTAGTAGGAAAGTATTCTAATGACTTGCTTATGACACCCCATAGAATATATTATGTTTAGTACCTTGGACACTGTAGCTTATTCACCTAAATCTCTGATAAATTGCATGTCTGGTATGCACAGTCTGGTTAGCACAGTTAGTAAGGTGTTGGGTTTGCACTATCAAATTAAGATTGTCATTGGTTCGAATACCATGTTATCATGTTTTTATTTTACTAGTGTGGTTTGTGGCTCTATAATATGAATGCCTTTGTCTTTTAACAACAATAGTCAAGTCTTCCAATGGACTTTTTAGTGAAACCCAATAGATAGCTTTATTTTCTCTTTGTTTACTCAAATATTGAATGCTTAGGTCTTATAAATTTAGTAGGAAAGTATTCTAATGATTTGCTTATGACACTCCATTGAATATATTATGTTTAATTCTGTGGACACTGTAGCTTATTCACTTAAATCTCTGATAAATTGTGTGTATGGTATGCATGGTCTGGTTAGCACAGTTAGTAAGGTGTTGGGTTTGCACTATCAAATTAAGACTGTCGTTTGTTCGAATCCCATGTTATCATGTTTTTATTTTACTAGTGTGGTTTGTGGCTCTATAATATGAATGTCTATGTCTTTTAACAACAATAGTCAAGTCTTCCAATGGACTTTTTAGTGAAACCCAATAGATAGCTTTATTTTCTCTTTGTTTACTCAAATATTGAATGCTTATGTCTTATAAATTTAGTAGGAAAGTATTCTAATGACATGCTTATGACACCCCATAGAATATATTATGTTTAGTACCTTGGACACTGTAGCTTATTCACTTAAATCTCTTATAAATTGCATGTCTGGTATGCACAGTCTGGTTAGCACAGTTAGTAAGGTGTTGGGTTTGCACTATCAAATTAAGACTGTCGTTTGTTTGAATCCCATGTTATCATGTTTCTATTTTACTAGTGTGGTTTGTGGCTCTATAATATGAATGCCTATATCTTTTAACAACAATAGTCAAGTCTTCCAATGGACTTTTTAGTGAAACCCAATAGATAGCTTTATTTTCTCTTTGTTTACTCAAATATTGAATGCTTATGTCTTATAAATTTAGTAGGAAAGTATTCTAATGACTTGCTTATGACACCCCATTGAATATATTATGTTTAGTTCCGTGGATACTGTAGCTTATTCACTTAAATTTCTGATAAATTTTGTGTTTGGTATGCACAGTCTGGTTAGCACAGTTAGTAAGGTGTTGGGTTTGCACTATCAAATTAAGACTGTCGTTTGTTTGAATCCCATGTTATCATGTTTCTATTTTACTAGTGTGGTTTGTGGCTCTATAATATGAATGCCTATATCTTTTAACAACAATAGTCAAGTCTTCCAATGGACTTTTTAGTGAAACCCAATAGATAGCTTTATTTTCTCTTTGTTTACTCAAATATTGAATGCTTATGTCTTATAAATTTAGTAGGAAAGTATTCTAATGACTTGCTTATGACACCCCATAGAATATATTATGTTTAGTACCTTGGACACTGTAGCTTATTCACTTAAATCTCTGATAAATTGCATGTCTGGTTTTATAGTCTGGTTAGCACAGTTAGAAAGGTGTTGGGTTTGCACTATTAAATTAAGACTGTCATTGGTTCGAATACCAT
Organism: Pseudophryne corroboree; assembly: GCF_028390025.1. Classification (NCBI taxonomy): domain Eukaryota; kingdom Metazoa; phylum Chordata; class Amphibia; order Anura; family Myobatrachidae; genus Pseudophryne; species Pseudophryne corroboree. The sequence goes on from NW_026968338.1 coordinate 3,056, forward strand.
GTTATCATGTTTTTATTTTACTAGTGTGGTTTGTGGCTCTATAATATGAATGCCTATGTCTTTTAACAACAATAGTCAAGTCTTCCAATGGACTTTTTAGTGAAACCCAATAGATAGCTTTATTTTCTCTTTGTTTACTCAAATATTGAATGCTTATGTCTTATAAATTTAGTAGGAAAGTATTCTAATGACTTGCTTATGACACCCCATAGAATATATTATGTTTAGTACCTTGGACACTGTAGCTTATTCACTTAAATCTCTGATAAATTGCATGTCTGGTATGTACAGTCTGGTTAGCACAGTTAGTAAGGTGTTGGGTTTGCACTATTAAATTAAGACTGTCATTGGTTCGAATACCATGTTATCATGTTTTTATTTTACTAGTGTGGTTTGTGGCTCTATAATATGAATGCCTATGTCTTTTAACAACAATAGTCAAGTCTTCCAATGGACTTTTTAGTGAAACCCAATAGATAGCTTTATTTTCTCTTTGTTTACTCAAATATTGAATGCTTATGTCTTATAAATTTAGTAGAAAAGTATTCTAATGACTTGCTTATGACACCCCATAGAATATATTATGTTTAGTACCTTGGACACTGTAGCTTATTCACTTAAATCTCTGATAAATTGCATGTCTGGTATGCACAGTCTGCTTAGCACAGTTAGTAAGATGTTGGGTTTGCACTATCAAATTAAGACTGTCATTGGTTCGAATTCCATGTTACCATGTTTTTATTTTACTAGTGTGGTTTGTGGCTCTATAATATGAATGCCTATGTCTTTTAACAACAATAGTCAAGTCTTCCAATGGACTTTTTAGTGAAACCCAATAGATAGCTTTATTTTCTCTTTGTTTACTCAAATATTGAATGCTTATGTCTTATAAATTTAGTAGGAAAGTATTCTAATGACTTGCTTATGACACCCCATAGAATATATTATGTTTAGTACCTTGGACACTGTAGCTTATTCACTTAAATCTCTGATAAATTGCATGTCTGGTTTTACAGTCTGGTTAGCACAGTTAGAAAGGTGTTGGGTTTGCACTATTAAATTAAGACTGTCATTGGTTCGAATACCATGTTATCATGTTTTTATTTTACTAGTGTTGTTTGTGGCTCTATAATATGAATGCCTATGTCTTTTAACAACAATAGTCAAGTCTTCCAATGGACTTTTTAGTGAAACCCAATAGATAGCTTTATTTTCTCTTTGTTTACTCAAATATTGAATGCTTATGTCTTATAAATTTAGTAGAAAAGTATTCTAATGACTTGCTTATGACACCCCATAGAATATATTATGTTTAGTACCTTGGACACTGTAGCTTATTCACTTAAATCTCTGATAAATTGCATGTCTGGTATGCACAGTCTGCTTAGCACAGTTAGTAAGATGTTGGGTTTGCACTATCAAATTAAGACTGTCATTGGTTCGAATTCCATGTTACCATGTTTTTATTTTACTAGTGTGGTTTGTGGCTCTATAATATGAATGCCTATGTCTTTTAACAACAATAGTCAAGTCTTCCAATGGACTTTTTAGTGAAACCCAATAGATAGCTTTATTTTCTCTTTGTTTACTCAAATATTGAATGCTTATGTCTTATAAATTTAGTAGGAAAGTATTCTAATGACTTGCTTATGACACCCCATAGAATATATTATGTTTAGTACCTTGGACACTGTAGCTTATTCACTTAAATCTCTGATAAATTGCATGTCTGGTTTTACAGTCTGGTTAGCACAGTTAGAAAGGTGTTGGGTTTGCACTATTAAATTAAGACTGTCATTGGTTCGAATACCATGTTATCATGTTTTTATTTTACTAGTGTGGTTTGTGGCTCTATAATATGAATGCCTATGTCTTTTAACAACAATAGTCAAGTCTTCCAATGGACTTTTTAGTGAAACCCAATAGATAGCTTTATTTTCTCTTTGTTTACTCAAATATTGAATGCTTATGTCTTATAAATTTAGTAGGAAAGTATTCTAATGACTTGCTTATGACACCCCATAGAATATATTATGTTTAGTACCTTGGACACTGTAGCTTATTCACTTAAATCTCTGATAAATTGCATGTCTGGTATGTACAGTCTGGTTAGCACAGTTAGTAAGGTGTTGGGTTTGCACTATTAAATTAAGACTGTCATTGGTTCGAATACCATGTTATCATGTTTTTATTTTACTAGTGTGGTTTGTGGCTCTATAATATGAATGCCTATGTCTTTTAACAACAATAGTCAAGTCTTCCAATGGACTTTTTAGTGAAACCCAATAGATAGCTTTATTTTCTCTTTGTTTACTCAAATATTGAATGCTTATGTCTTATAAATTTAGTAGGAAAGTATTCTAATGACTTGCTTATGACACCCCATTGAATATATTATGTTTAGTTCTGTGGACACTGTAGCTTATTCACTTAAATCTCTGATAAATTGTGTGTCTGGTATGCACGGTCTGGTCAGCACAGTTAGTAAGGTGTTGGGTTTGCACTATCAAATTAAGACTGTCGTTGGTTTGAATCCCATGTTATCATGTTACTATTTTACTAGTGTGGTTTGTGGCTCTAAAATATGAATGCCTATGTCTTTTAACAACAATAGTCAAGTCTTCCAATGGACTTTTTAGTAAAACCCAATAGATAGCTTTATTTTCTCTTTGTTTACTGAAATATTGAATGCTTATGTATTATAAATTTAGTAGGAAAGTATTCTAATGACTTGCTTATGACACCCCATTGAATATATTATGTTTAGTTCCGTGGACACTGTAGCTTATTCACTTAAATTTCTGATAACTTGTGTGTCTGGTATGCACGGTCTGGTCAGCACAGTTAGTAAGGTGTTGGGTTTGCACTATCAAATTAAGACTGTCGTTGGTTTGAATCCCCTGTTATCATGTTACTATTTTACTAGTGTGGTTTGTGGCTCTAAAATATGAATGCCTATGTCTTTTAACAACAATAGTCAAGTCTTCCAATGGACTTTTTAGTAAAACCCAATAGATGGCTTTATTTTCTCTTTGTTTACTCAAATATTGAATGCTTATGTCTTATAAATTTAGTAGGAAAGTATTCTAATGACTTGCTTATGACACCCCATAGAATATATTATGTTTAGTACCTTGGACACTGTAGCTTATTCACTTAAATCTCTGATAAATTGCATGTCTGGTTTTACAGTCTGGTTAGCACAGTTAGTAAGGTGTTGGGTTTGCACTATTAAATTAAGACTGTCATTGGTTCGAATACCATGTTATCATGTTTTTATTTTACTAGTGTGGTTTGTGGCTCTATAATATGAATGCCTATGTCTTTTAACAACAATAGTCAAGTCTTCCAATGGACTTTTTAGTGAAACCCAATAGATAGCTTTATTTTCTCTTTGTTTACTCAAATATTGAATGCTTATGTCTTATAAATTTAGTAGGAAAGTATTCTAATGACTTGCTTATGACACCCCATAGAATATATTATGTTTAGTACCTTGGACACTGTAGCTTATTCACTTAAATCTCTGATAAATTGCATGTCTGGTATGTACAGTCTGGTTAGCACAGTTAGTAAGGTGTTGGGTTTGCACTATTAAATTAAGACTGTCATTGGTTCGAATACCATGTTATCATGTTTTTATTTTACTAGTGTAGTTTGTGGCTCTATAATATGAATGCCTATGTCTTTTAACAACAATAGTCAAGTCTTCCAATGGACTTTTTAGTAAAACCCAATAGATAGCTTTATTTTCTCTTTGTTTACTGAAATATTGAATGCTTATGTATTATAAATTTAGTAGGAAAGTATTCTAATGACTTGCTTATGACACCCCATTGAATATATTATGTTTAGTTCCGTGGACACTGTAGCTTATTCACTTAAATTTCTGATAACTTGTGTGTCTGGTATGCACAGTCTGGTTAGCACAGTTAGTAAGGTGTTGGGTTTGCACTATCAAATTAAGACTGTCATTGGTTCAAATACCATGTTATCATGTTTTTATTTTTCTAGTGTGGTTTGTGGCTCTATAATATGAATGCCTATGTCTTTTAACAACAATAGTCAAGTTTTCCAATAGACTTTTTAGTGAAACCAAATAGATAGCTTTATTTTCTCTTTGTTTACTCAAATATTGAATGCTTATGTCTTATAAATTTAGTAGGAAAGTATTCTAATGACTTGCTTATGACACCCCATAGAATATATTATGTTTAGTACCTTGGACACTGTAGCTTATTCACCTAAATCTCTGATAAATTGCATGTCTGGTATGCACAGTCTAGTTAGCACAGTTAGTAAGGTGTTGGGTTTGCACAATCAAATTAAGATTGTCATTGGTTCGAATACCATGTTATCATGTTTTTATTTTACTAGTGTGGTTTGTGGCTCTATAATATGAATGCCTTTGTCTTTTAACAACAATAGTCCAGTCTTCCAATGGACTTTTTAGTGAAACCCAATAGATAGCTTTATTTTCTCTTTGTTTACTCAAATATTGAATGCTTAGGTCTTATAAATTTAGTAGGAAAGTATTCTAATGATTTGCTTATGACACTCCATTGAATATATTATGTTTAATTCTGTGGACACTGTAGCTTATTCACTTAAATCTCTGATAAATTGTGTGTATGGTATGCATGGTCTGGTTAGCACAGTTAGTAAGGTGTTGGGTTTGCACTATCAAATTAAGACTGTCGTTTGTTTGAATCCCATGTTATCATGTTTTTATTTTACTAGTGTGGTTTGTGGCTCTAAAATATGAATGTCTATGTCTTTTAACAACAATAGTCAAGTCTTCCAATGGACTTTTTAGTGAAACCCAATAGATAGCTTTATTTTCTCTTTGTTTACTCAAATATTGAATGCTTATGTCTTATAAATTTAGTAGGAAAGTATTCTAATGACTTGCTTATGACACCCCATAGAATATATTATGTTTAGTACCTTGGACACTGTAGCTTATTCACTTAAATCTCTGATAAATTGCATGTCTGGTATGCACAGTCTGGTTAGCACAGTTAGTAAGGTGTTGGGTTTGCACTATCAAATTAAAACTGTCGTTTGTTTGAATCCCATGTTATCATGTTTCTATTTTACTAGTGTGGTTTGTGGCTCTATAATATGAATGCCTATATCTTTTAACAACAATAGTCAAGTCTTCCAATGGACTTTTTAGTGAAACCCAATAGATAGCTTTATTTTCTCTTTGTTTACTCAAATATTGAATGCTTATGTCTTATAAATTTAGTAGGAAAGTATTCTAATGACTTGCTTATGACACCCCATTGAATATATTATGTTTAGTTCCGTGGATACCGTAGCTTATTCACTTAAATTTCTGATAAATTTTGTGTTTGGTATGCACAGTCTGGTTAGCACAGTTAGTAAGGTGTTGGGTTTGCACTATCAAATTAAGACTGTCATTGGTTCGAATACCATGTTATCATGTTTTTATTTTACTAGTGTGGTTTGTGGCTCTATAATATGAATGCCTATGTCTTTTAACAACAATAGTCAAGTCTTCCAATGGACTTTTTAGTGAAACCCAATAGATAGCTTTATTTTCTCTTTGTTTACTCAAATATTGAATGCTTATGTCTTATAAATTTAGTAGGAAAGTATTCTAATGACTTGCTTATGACACCCCATAGAATATATTATGTTTAGTACCTTGGACACTGTAGCTTATTCACTTAAATCTCTGATAAATTGCATGTCTGGTATGTACAGTCTGGTTAGCACAGTTAGTAAGGTGTTGGGTTTGCACTATTAAATTAAGACTGTCATTGGTTCAAATACCATGTTTTCATGTTTTTATTTTACTAGTGTGGTTTGTGGCTCTATAATATGAATGCCTATGTCTTTTAACAACAATAGTCAAGTCTTCCAATGGACTTTTTAGTGAAACCCAATAGATAGCTTTATTTTCTCTTTGTTTACTCAAATATTGAATGCTTATGTCTTATAAATTTAGTAGGAAAGTATTCTAATGACTTGCTTATGACACCCCATAGAATATATTATGTTTAGTACCTTGGACACTGTAGCTTATTCACTTAAATCTCTGATAAATTGCATGTCTGGTATGTACAGTCTGGTTAGCACAGTTAGTAAGGTGTTGGGTTTGCACTATTAAATTAAGACTGTCATTAGTTTGAATACCATTTTATCATGTTTTTATTTTACTAGTGTGGTTTGTGGCTCTATAATATGAATGCCTATGTCTTTTAACAACAATAGTCAAGTCTTCCAATGGACTTTTTAGTGAAACCCAATAGATAGCTTTATTTTCTCTTTGTTTACTCAAATATTGAATGCTTATGTCTTATAAATTTAGTAGGAAAGTATTCTAATAACTTGCTTATGACACCCCATTGAATATATTATGTTTAGTTCTGTGGACACTGTAGCTTATTCACTTAAATCTCTGATAAATTGTGTGTCTGGTATGCACGGTCTGGTCAGCACAGTTAGTAAGGTGTTGGGTTTGCACTATCAAATTAAGACTGTCGTTGGTTTGAATCCCATGTTATCATGTTTCTATTTTACTAGTGTGGTTTGTGGCTCTAAAATATGAATGCCTATGTCTTTTAACAACAATAGTCAAGTCTTCCAATGGACTTTTTAGTGAAACCCAATAGATAGCTTTATTTTCTCTTTGTTTACTCAAATATTGAATGCTTATGTCTTATAAATTTAGTAGGAAAGTATTCTAATGACTTGCTTATGACACCCCATTGAATATATTATGTTTAGTTCCGTGGATACTGTAGCTTATTCACTTAAATTTCTGATAAATTTTGTGTTTGGTATGCACAGTCTGGTTAGCACAGTTAGTAAGGTGTTGGGTTTGCACTATCAAATTAAGACTGTCATTGGTTCGAATACCATGTTATCATGTTTTTATTTTACTAGTGTGGTTTGTGGCTCTATAATATGAATGCCTATGTCTTTTAACAACAATAGTCAAGTCTTCCAATGGACTTTTTAGTGAAACCCAATAGATAGCTTTATTTTCTCTTTGTTTACTCAAATATTGAATGCTTATGTCTTATAAATTTAGTAGGAAAGTATTCTAATGACTTGCTTATGACACCCCATAGAATATATTATGTTTAGTACCTTGGACACTGTAGCTTATTCACTTAAATCTCTGATAAATTGCATGTCTGGTATGTACAGTCTGGTTAGCACAGTTAGTAAGGTGTTGGGTTTGCACTATTAAATTAAGACTGTCATTGGTTCGAATACCATGTTATCATGTTTTTATTTTACTAGTGTTGTTTGTGGCTCTATAATATGAATGCCTATGTCTTTTAACAACAATAGTCAAGTCTTCCAATGGACTTTTTAGTGAAACCCAATAGATAGCTTTATTTTCTCTTTGTTTACTCAAATATTGAATGCTTATGTCTTATAAATTTAGTAGGAAAGTATTCTAATGACTTGCTTATGACACCCCATAGAATATATTATGTTTAGTACCTTGGACACTGTAGCTTATTCACTTAAATCTCTGATAAATTGCATGTCTGGTATGTACAGTCTGGTTAGCACAGTTAGTAAGGTGTTGGGTTTGCACTATTAAATTAAGACTGTCATTGGTTCGAATACCATGTTATCATGTTTTTATTTTACTAGTGTAGTTTGTGGCTCTATAATATGAATGCCTATGTCTTTTAACAACAATAGTCAAGTCTTCCAATGGACTTTTTAGTAAAACCCAATAGATAGCTTTATTTTCTCTTTGTTTACTGAAATATTGAATGCTTATGTATTATAAATTTAGTAGGAAAGTATTCTAATGACTTGCTTATGACACCCCATTGAATATATTATGTTTAGTTCCGTGGACACTGTAGCTTATTCACTTAAATTTCTGATAACTTGTGTGTCTGGTATGCACAGTCTGGTTAGCACAGTTAGTAAGGTGTTGGGTTTGCACTATCAAATTAAGACTGTCATTGGTTCAAATACCATGTTATCATGTTTTTATTTTTCTAGTGTGGTTTGTGGCTCTATAATATGAATGCCTATGTCTTTTAACAACAATAGTCAAGTCTTCCAATGGACTTTTTAGTGAAACCAAATAGATAGCTTTATTTTCTCTTTGTTTACTCAAATATTGAATGCTTATGTCTTATAAATTTAGTAGGAAAGTATTCTAATGACTTGCTTATGACACCCCATAGAATATATTATGTTTAGTACCTTGGACACTGTAGCTTATTCACCTAAATCTCTGATAAATTGCATGTCTGGTATGCACAGTCTAGTTAGCACAGTTAGTAAGGTGTTGGGTTTGCACAATCAAATTAAGATTGTCATTGGTTCGAATACCATGTTATCATGTTTTTATTTTACTAGTGTGGTTTGTGGCTCTATAATATGAATGCCTTTGTCTTTTAACAACAATAGTCCAGTCTTCCAATGGACTTTTTAGTGAAACCCAATAGATAGCTTTATTTTCTCTTTGTTTACTCAAATATTGAATGCTTAGGTCTTATAAATTTAGTAGGAAAGTATTCTAATGATTTGCTTATGACACTCCATTGAATATATTATGTTTAATTCTGTGGACACTGTAGCTTATTCACTTAAATCTCTGATAAATTGTGTGTATGGTATGCATGGTCTGGTTAGCACAGTTAGTAAGGTGTTGGGTTTGCACTATCAAATTAAGACTGTCGTTTGTTTGAATCCCATGTTATCATGTTTTTATTTTACTAGTGTGGTTTGTGGCTCTAAAATATGAATGTCTATGTCTTTTAACAACAATAGTCAAGTCTTCCAATGGACTTTTTAGTGAAACCCAATAGATAGCTTTATTTTCTCTTTGTTTACTCAAATATTGAATGCTTATGTCTTATAAATTTAGTAGGAAAGTATTCTAATGACTTGCTTATGACACCCCATAGAATATATTATGTTTAGTACCTTGGACACTGTAGCTTATTCACTTAAATCTCTGATAAATTGCATGTCTGGTATGCACAGTCTGGTTAGCACAGTTAGTAAGGTGTTGGGTTTGCACTATCAAATTAAAACTGTCGTTTGTTTGAATCCCATGTTATCATGTTTCTATTTTACTAGTGTGGTTTGTGGCTCTATAATATGAATGCCTATATCTTTTAACAACAATAGTCAAGTCTTCCAATGGACTTTTTAGTGAAACCCAATAGATAGCTTTATTTTCTCTTTGTTTACTCAAATATTGAATGCTTATGTCTTATAAATTTAGTAGGAAAGTATTCTAATGACTTGCTTATGACACCCCATTGAATATATTATGTTTAGTTCCGTGGATACCGTAGCTTATTCACTTAAATTTCTGATAAATTTTGTGTTTGGTATGCACAGTCTGGTTAGCACAGTTAGTAAGGTGTTGGGTTTGCACTATCAAATTAAGACTGTCATTGGTTCGAATACCATGTTATCATGTTTTTATTTTACTAGTGTGGTTTGTGGCTCTATAATATGAATGCCTATGTCTTTTAACAACAATAGTCAAGTCTTCCAATGGACTTTTTAGTGAAACCCAATAGATAGCTTTATTTTCTCTTTGTTTACTCAAATATTGAATGCTTATGTCTTATAAATTTAGTAGGAAAGTATTCTAATGACTTGCTTATGACACCCCATAGAATATATTATGTTTAGTACCTTGGACACTGTAGCTTATTCACTTAAATCTCTGATAAATTGCATGTCTGGTATGTACAGTCTGGTTAGCACAGTTAGTAAGGTGTTGGGTTTGCACTATTAAATTAAGACTGTCATTGGTTCAAATACCATGTTTTCATGTTTTTATTTTACTAGTGTGGTTTGTGGCTCTATAATATGAATGCCTATGTCTTTTAACAACAATAGTCAAGTCTTCCAATGGACTTTTTAGTGAAACCCAATAGATAGCTTTATTTTCTCTTTGTTTACTCAAATATTGAATGCTTATGTCTTATAAATTTAGTAGGAAAGTATTCTAATGACTTGCTTATGACACCCCATAGAATATATTATGTTTAGTACCTTGGACACTGTAGCTTATTCACTTAAATCTCTGATAAATTGCATGTCTGGTATGTACAGTCTGGTTAGCACAGTTAGTAAGGTGTTGGGTTTGCACTATTAAATTAAGACTGTCATTAGTTTGAATACCATTTTATCATGTTTTTATTTTACTAGTGTGGTTTGTGGCTCTATAATATGAATGCCTATGTCTTTTAACAACAATAGTCAAGTCTTCCAATGGACTTTTTAGTGAAACCCAATAGATAGCTTTATTTTCTCTTTGTTTACTCAAATATTGAATGCTTATGTCTTATAAATTTAGTAGGAAAGTATTCTAATAACTTGCTTATGACACCCCATTGAATATATTATGTTTAGTTCTGTGGACACTGTAGCTTATTCACTTAAATCTCTGATAAATTGTGTGTCTGGTATGCACGGTCTGGTCAGCACAGTTAGTAAGGTGTTGGGTTTGCACTATCAAATTAAGACTGTCGTTGGTTTGAATCCCATGTTATCATGTTTCTATTTTACTAGTGTGGTTTGTGGCTCTAAAATATGAATGCCTATGTCTTTTAACAACAATAGTCAAGTCTTCCAATGGACTTTTTAGTGAAACCCAATAGATAGCTTTATTTTCTCTTTGTTTACTCAAATATTGAATGCTTATGTCTTATAAATTTAGTAGGAAAGTATTCTAATGACTTGCTTATGACACCCCATTGAATATATTATGTTTAGTTCCGTGGATACTGTAGCTTATTCACTTAAATTTCTGATAAATTTTGTGTTTGGTATGCACAGTCTGGTTAGCACAGTTAGTAAGGTGTTGGGTTTGCACTATCAAATTAAGACTGTCATTGGTTCGAATACCATGTTATCATGTTTTTATTTTACTAGTGTGGTTTGTGGCTCTATAATATGAATGCCTATGTCTTTTAACAACAATAGTCAAGTCTTCCAATGGACTTTTTAGTGAAACCCAATAGATAGCTTTATTTTCTCTTTGTTTACTCAAATATTGAATGCTTATGTCTTATAAATTTAGTAGGAAAGTATTCTAATGACTTGCTTATGACACCCCATAGAATATATTATGTTTAGTACCTTGGACACTGTAGCTTATTCACTTAAATCTCTGATAAATTGCATGTCTGGTATGTACAGTCTGGTTAGCACAGTTAGTAAGGTGTTGGGTTTGCACTATTAAATTAAGACTGTCATTGGTTCGAATACCATGTTATCATGTTTTTATTTTACTAGTGTTGTTTGTGGCTCTATAATATGAATGCCTATGTCTTTTAACAACAATAGTCAAGTCTTCCAATGGACTTTTTAGTGAAACCCAATAGATAGCTTTATTTTCTCTTTGTTTACTCAAATATTGAATGCTTATGTCTTATAAATTTAGTAGGAAAGTATTCTAATGACTTGCTTATGACACCCCATAGAATATATTATGTTTAGTACCTTGGACACTGTAGCTTATTCACTTAAATCTCTGATAAATTGCATGTCTGGTATGTACAGTCTGGTTAGCACAGTTAGTAAGGTGTTGGGTTTGCACTATTAAATTAAGACTGTCATTGGTTCGAATACCATGTTATCATGTTTTTATTTTACTAGTGTAGTTTGTGGCTCTATAATATGAATGCCTATGTCTTTTAACAACAATAGTCAAGTCTTCCAATGGACTTTTTAGTAAAACCCAATAGATAGCTTTATTTTCTCTTTGTTTACTGAAATATTGAATGCTTATGTATTATAAATTTAGTAGGAAAGTATTCTAATGACTTGCTTATGACACCCCATTGAATATATTATGTTTAGTTCCGTGGACACTGTAGCTTATTCACTTAAATTTCTGATAACTTGTGTGTCTGGTATGCACAGTCTGGTTAGCACAGTTAGTAAGGTGTTGGGTTTGCACTATCAAATTAAGACTGTCATTGGTTCAAATACCATGTTATCATGTTTTTATTTTTCTAGTGTGGTTTGTGGCTCTATAATATGAATGCCTATGTCTTTTAACAACAATAGTCAAGTCTTCCAATGGACTTTTTAGTGAAACCAAATAGATAGCTTTATTTTCTCTTTGTTTACTCAAATATTGAATGCTTATGTCTTATAAATTTAGTAGGAAAGTATTCTAATGACTTGCTTATGACACCCCATAGAATATATTATGTTTAGTACCTTGGACACTGTAGCTTATTCACCTAAATCTCTGATAAATTGCATGTCTGGTATGCACAGTCTAGTTAGCACAGTTAGTAAGGTGTTGGGTTTGCACAATCAAATTAAGATTGTCATTGGTTCGAATACCATGTTATCATGTTTTTATTTTACTAGTGTGGTTTGTGGCTCTATAATATGAATGCCTTTGTCTTTTAACAACAATAGTCCAGTCTTCCAATGGACTTTTTAGTGAAACCCAATAGATAGCTTTATTTTCTCTTTGTTTACTCAAATATTGAATGCTTAGGTCTTATAAATTTAGTAGGAAAGTATTCTAATGATTTGCTTATGACACTCCATTGAATATATTATGTTTAATTCTGTGGACACTGTAGCTTATTCACTTAAATCTCTGATAAATTGTGTGTATGGTATGCATGGTCTGGTTAGCACAGTTAGTAAGGTGTTGGGTTTGCACTATCAAATTAAGACTGTCGTTTGTTTGAATCCCATGTTATCATGTTTTTATTTTACTAGTGTGGTTTGTGGCTCTAAAATATGAATGTCTATGTCTTTTAACAACAATAGTCAAGTCTTCCAATGGACTTTTTAGTGAAACCCAATAGATAGCTTTATTTTCTCTTTGTTTACTCAAATATTGAATGCTTATGTCTTATAAATTTAGTAGGAAAGTATTCTAATGACTTGCTTATGACACCCCATAGAATATATTATGTTTAGTACCTTGGACACTGTAGCTTATTCACTTAAATCTCTGATAAATTGCATGTCTGGTATGCACAGTCTGGTTAGCACAGTTAGTAAGGTGTTGGGTTTGCACTATCAAATTAAAACTGTCGTTTGTTTGAATCCCATGTTATCATGTTTCTATTTTACTAGTGTGGTTTGTGGCTCTATAATATGAATGCCTATATCTTTTAACAACAATAGTCAAGTCTTCCAATGGACTTTTTAGTGAAACCCAATAGATAGCTTTATTTTCTCTTTGTTTACTCAAATATTGAATGCTTATGTCTTATAAATTTAGTAGGAAAGTATTCTAATGACTTGCTTATGACACCCCATTGAATATATTATGTTTAGTTCCATGGATACTGTAGCTTATTCACTTAAATTTCTGATAAATTTTGTGTTTGGTATGCACAGTCTGGTTAGCACAGTTAGTAAGGTGTTGGGTTTGCACTATCAAATTAAGACTGTCATTGGTTCGAATACCATGTTATCATGTTTTTATTTTACTAGTGTGGTTTGTGGCTCTATAATATGAATGCCTATGTCTTTTAACAACAATAGTCAAGTCTTCCAATGGACTTTTTAGTGAAACCCAATAGATAGCTTTATTTTCTCTTTGTTTACTCAAATATTGAATGCTTATGTCTTATAAATTTAGTAGGAAAGTATTCTAATGACTTGCTTATGACACCCCATAGAATATATTATGTTTAGTACCTTGGACACTGTAGCTTATTCACTTAAATCTCTGATAAATTGCATGTCTGGTATGTACAGTCTGGTTAGCACAGTTAGTAAGGTGTTGGGTTTGCACTATTAAATTAAGACTGTCATTAGTTTGAATACCATTTTATCATGTTTTTATTTTACTAGTGTGGTTTGTGGCTCTATAATATGAATGCCTATGTCTTTTAACAACAATAGTCAAGTCTTCCAATGGACTTTTTAGTGAAACCCAATAGATAGCTTTATTTTCTCTTTGTTTACTCAAATATTGAATGCTTATGTCTTATAAATTTAGTAGGAAAGTATTCTAATGACTTGCTTATGACACCCCATTGAATATATTATGTTTAGTTCCGTGGATACTGTAGCTTATTCACTTAAATTTCTGATAAATTTTGTGTTTGGTATGCACAGTCTGGTTAGCACAGTTAGTAAGGTGTTGGGTTTGCACTATCAAATTAAGACTGTCATTGGTTCGAATACCATGTTATCATGTTTTTATTTTACTAGTGTGGTTTGTGGCTCTATAATATGAATGCCTATGTCTTTTAACAACAATAGTCAAGTCTTCCAATGGACTTTTTAGTGAAACCCAATAGATAGCTTTATTTTCTCTTTGTTTACTCAAATATTGAATGCTTATGTCTTATAAATTTAGTAGGAAAGTATTCTAATGACTTGCTTATGACACCCCATAGAATATATTATGTTTAGTACCTTGGACACTGTAGCTTATTCACTTAAATCTCTGATAAATTGCATGTCTGGTATGTACAGTCTGGTTAGCACAGTTAGTAAGGTGTTGGGTTTGCACTATTAAATTAAGACTGTCATTGGTTCGAATACCATGTTATCATGTTTTTATTTTACTAGTGTTGTTTGTGGCTCTATAATATGAATGCCTATGTCTTTTAACAACAATAGTCAAGTCTTCCAATGGACTTTTTAGTGAAACCCAATAGATAGCTTTATTTTCTCTTTGTTTACTCAAATATTGAATGCTTATGTCTTATAAATTTAGTAGAAAAGTATTCTAATGACTTGCTTATGACACCCCATAGAATATATTATGTTTAGTACCTTGGACACTGTAGCTTATTCACTTAAATCTCTGATAAATTGCATGTCTGGTATGCACAGTCTGCTTAGCACAGTTAGTAAGATGTTGGGTTTGCACTATCAAATTAAGACTGTCATTGGTTCGAATTCCATGTTACCATGTTTTTATTTTACTAGTGTGGTTTGTGGCTCTATAATATGAATGCCTATGTCTTTTAACAACAATAGTCAAGTCTTCCAATGGACTTTTTAGTGAAACCCAATAGATAGCTTTATTTTCTCTTTGTTTACTCAAATATTGAATGCTTATGTCTTATAAATTTAGTAGGAAAGTATTCTAATAACTTGCTTATGACACCCCATTGAATATATTATGTTTAGTTCTGTGGACACTGTAGCTTATTCACTTAAATCTCTGATAAATTGTGTGTCTGGTATGCACGGTCTGGTCAGCACAGTTAGTAAGGTGTTGGGTTTGCACTATCAAATTAAGACTGTCGTTGGTTTGAATCCCATGTTATCATGTTTCTATTTTACTAGTGTGGTTTGTGGCTCTAAAATATGAATGCCTATGTCTTTTAACAACAATAGTCAAGTCTTCCAATGGACTTTTTAGTAAAACCCAATAGATAGCTTTATTTTCTCTTTGTTTACTGAAATATTGAATGCTTATGTCTTATAAATTTAGTAGGAAAGTATTCTAATGACTTGCTTATGACACCCCATTGAATATATTATGTTTAGTTCCGTGGACACTGTAGCTTATTTACTTAAATTTCTGATAACTTGTGTGTCTGGTTTGCACAGTCTGGTTAGCACAGTTAGTAAGGTGTTGGGTTTGCACTATCAAATTAAGACTGTCATTGGTTCGAATACCATGTTATCATGTTTTTATTTTACTAGTGTGGTTTGTGGCTCTATAATATGAATGCCTATGTCTTTTAACAACAATAGTCAAGTCTTCCAATGGACTTTTTAGTGAAACCCAATAGATAGCTTTATTTTCTCTTTGTTTACTCAAATATTGAATGCTTATGTCTTATAAATTTAGTAGGAAAGTATTCTAATGACTTGCTTATGACACCCCATTGAATATATTATGTTTAGTTCTGTGGACACTGTAGCTTATTCACTTAAATCTCTGATAAATTGTGTGTCTGGTATGCACGGTCTGGTCAGCACAGTTAGTAAGGTGTTGGGTTTGCACTATCAAATTAAGACTGTCGTTGGTTTGAATCCCATGTTATCATGTTACTATTTTACTAGTGTGGTTTGTGGCTCTAAAATATGAATGCCTATGTCTTTTAACAACAATAGTCAAGTCTTCCAATGGACTTTTTAGTAAAACCCAATAGATAGCTTTATTTTCTCTTTGTTTACTGAAATATTGAATGCTTATGTCTTATAAATTTAGTAGGAAAGTATTCTAATGACTTGCTTATGACACCCCATTGAATATATTATGTTTAGTTCCGTGGACACTGTAGCTTATTCACTTAAATTTCTGATAACTTGTGTGTCTGGTATGTACAGTCTGGTTAGCACAGTTAGTAAGGTGTTGGGTTTGCACTATCAAATTAAGACTGTCATTGGTTCGAATACCATGTAATCATGTTTTTATTTGACTAGTGTGGTTTGTGGCTCTATAATATGAATGCCTATGTCTTTTAACAACAATAGTCAAGTCTTCCAATGGACTTTTTAGTGAAACCCAATAGATAGCTTTATTTTCTCTTTGTTTACTCAAATATTGAATGCTTATGTCTTATAAATTTAGTAGGAAAGTATTCTAATGACTTGCTTATGACACCCCATTGAATATATTATGTTTAGTTCTGTGGACACTGTAGCTTATTCACTTAAATCTCTGATAAATTGTTTGTCTTGTATGCACGGTCTGGTTAGCACAGTTAGTAAGGTGTTGGGTTTGCACTATCAAATTAAGACTGTCATTGGTTCAAATATCATGTTTTTATTTTTCTAGTGTGGTTTGTGGCTCTATAATATGAATGCCTATGTCTTTTAACAACAATAGTCAAGTCTTCCAATGGACTTTTTAGTGAAACCCAATAGATAGCTTTATTTTCTCTTTGTTTACTCAAATATTGAATGCTTATGTCTTATAAATTTAGTAGGAAAGTATTCTAATGACTTGCTTATGACACCCCATAGAATATATTATGTTTAGTACCTTGGACACTATAGCTTATTCACCTAAATCTCTGATAAATTGCATGTCTGGTATGCACAGTCTGGTTAGCACAGTTAGTAAGGTGTTGGGTTTGCACTATCAAATTAAGATTGTCATTGGTTCGAATACCATGTTATCATGTTTTTATTTTACTAGTGTGGTTTGTGGCTCTATAATATGAATGCCTTTGTCTTTTAACAACAATAGTCAAGTCTTCCAATGGACTTTTTAGTGAAACCCAATAGATAGCTTTATTTTCTCTTTGTTTACTCAAATATTGAATGCTTAGGTCTTATAAATTTAGTAGGAAATTATTCTAATGATTTGCTTATGACACTCCATTGAATATATTATGTTTAATTCTGTGGACACTGTAGCTTATTCACTTAAATCTCTGATAAATTGTGTGTATGGTATGTAATGGTCTGGTTAGCACAGTTAGTAAGGTGTTGGGTTTGCACTATCAAATTAAGACTGTCGTTGGTTTGAATCCCATGTTATCATGTTTCTATTTTACTAGTGTGGTTTGTGGCTCTATAATATGAATGCCTATATCTTTTAACAACAATAGTCAAGTCTTCCAATGGACTTTTTAGTGAAACCCAATAGATAGCTTTATTTTCTCTTTGTTTACTCAAATTTTGAATGCTTATGTTTTATAAATTTAGTAGAAAAGTATTCTAATGACTTGCTTATGACACCCCATAGAATATATTATGTTTAGTACCTTGGACACTGTAGCTTATTCACTTAAATCTCTGATAAATTGCATGTCTGGTATGCACAGTCTGCTTAGCACAGTTAGTAAGATGTTGGGTTTGCACTATCAAATTAAGACTGTCATTGGTTCGAATACCATGTTATCATGTTTTTATTTTACTAGTGTGGTTTGTGGCTCTATAATATGAATGCCTATGTCTTTTAACAACAATAGTCAAGTCTTCCAATGGACTTTTTAGTGAAACCTAATAGATAGCTTTATTTTCTCTTTGTTTACTCAAATATTGAATGCTTATGTCTTATACATTTAGTAGGAAAGTATTCTAATGACTTGCTTATGACACCCCATAGAATATATTATGTTTAGTACCTTGGACACTGTAGCTTATTCACTTAAATCTCTGATAAATTGCAGGTCTGGTATGCACATTCTGGTTAGCACAGTTAGTAAAAGGTGTTTGGTTTGCACTATCAAATTAAGACTGTCATTGGTTTGAATCCTATGTTTTTATTTTACTAGTGGGGTTTGTGGCTCTATAATATGAATGCCTATGTCTTTTAACAACAATAGTCAAGTCTTCCAATGGACTTTTTAGTGAAACCCAATAGATAGCTTTATTTTCTCTTTGTTTACTCAAATATTGAATGCTTATGTCTTATAAATTTAGTAGGAAAGTATTCTAATAACTTGCTTATGACACCCCATTGAATATATTATGTTTAGTTCTGTGGACACTGTAGCTTATTCACTTAAATCTCTGATAAATTGTGTGTCTGGTATGCACGGTCTGGTCAGCACAGTTAGTAAGGTGTTGGGTTTGCACTATCAAATTAAGACTGTCGTTGGTTTGAATCCCATGTTATCATGTTTCTATTTTACTAGTGTGGTTTGTGGCTCTAAAATATGAATGCCTATGTCTTTTAACAACAATAGTCAAGTCTTCCAATGGACTTTTTAGTAAAACCCAATAGATAGCTTTATTTTCTCTTTGTTTACTGAAATATTGAATGCTTATGTCTTATAAATTTAGTAGGAAAGTATTCTAATGACTTGCTTATGACACCCCATTGAATATATTATGTTTAGTTCCGTGGACACTGTAGCTTATTTACTTAAATTTCTGATAACTTGTGTGTCTGGTTTGCACAGTCTGGTTAGCACAGTTAGTAAGGTGTTGGGTTTGCACTATCAAATTAAGACTGTCATTGGTTCGAATACCATGTTATCATGTTTTTATTTTACTAGTGTGGTTTGTGGCTCTATAATATGAATGCCTATGTCTTTTAACAACAATAGTCAAGTCTTCCAATGGACTTTTTAGTGAAACCCAATAGATAGCTTTATTTTCTTTTTGTTTACTCAAATATTGAATGCTTATGTCTTATAAATTTAGTAGGAAAGTATTCTAATGACTTGCTTATGACACCCCATAGAATATATTATGTTTAGTACCTTGGACACTGTAGCTTATTCACTTAAATCTCTGATAAATTGCATGTCTGGTATGTACAGTCTGGTTAGCACAGTTAGTAAGGTGTTGGGTTTGCACTATTAAATTAAGACTGTCATTGGTTCGAATACCATGTTATCATGTTTTTATTTTACTAGTGTGGTTTGTGGCTCTATAATATGAATGCCTATGTCTTTTAACAACAATAGTCAAGTCTTCCAATGGACTTTTTAGTGAAACCCAATAGATAGCTTTATTTTCTCTTTGTTTACTCAAATATTGAATGCTTATGTCTTATAAATTTAGTAGGAAAGTATTCTAATAACTTGCTTATGACACCCCATTGAATATATTATGTTTAGTTCTGTGGACACTGTAGCTTATTCACTCAAATCTCTGATAAATTGTGTGTCTGGTATGCACGGTCTGGTCAGCACAGTTAGTAAGGTGTTGGGTTTGCACTATCAAATTAAGACTGTCGTTGGTTTGAATCCCATGTTATCATGTTTCTATTTTACTAGTGTGGTTTGTGGCTCTATAATATGAATGCCTATATCTTTTAACAACAATAGTCAAGTCTTCCAATGGACTTTTTAGTGAAACCCAATAGATAGCTTTATTTTCTCTTTGTTTACTCAAATTTTGAATGCTTATGTCTTATAAATTTAGTAGAAAAGTATTCTAATGACTTGCTTATGACACCCCATAGAATATATTATGTTTAGTACCTTGGACACTGTAGCTTATTCACTTAAATCTCTGATAAATTGCATGTCTGGTATGCACAGTCTGCTTAGCACAGTTAGTAAGATGTTGGGTTTGCACTATCAAATTAAGACTGTCATTGGTTCGAATACCATGTTATCATGTTTTTATTTTACTAGTGTGGTTTGTGGCTCTATAATATGAATGCCTATGTCTTTTAACAACAATAGTCAAGTCTTCCAATGGACTTTTTAGTGAAACCTAATAGATAGCTTTATTTTCTCTTTGTTTACTCAAATATTGAATGCTTATGTCTTATACATTTAGTAGGAAAGTATTCTAATGACTTGCTTATGACACCCCATAGAATATATTATGTTTAGTACCTTGGACACTGTAGCTTATTCACTTAAATCTCTGATAAATTGCAGGTCTGGTATGCACATTCTGGTTAGCACAGTTAGTAAGGTGTTGGGTTTGCACTATCAAATTAAGACTGTCATTGGTTTGAATCCTATGTTTTTATTTTACTAGTGTGGTTTGTGGCTCTATAATATGAATGCCTATGTCTTTTAACAACAATAGTCAAGTCTTCCAATGGACTTTTTAGTGAAACCCAATAGATAGCTTTATTTTCTCTTTGTTTACTCAAATATTGAATGCTTATGTCTTATAAATTTAGTAGGAAAGTATTCTAATAACTTGCTTATGACACCCCATTGAATATATTATGTTTAGTTCTGTGGACACTGTAGCTTATTCACTTAAATCTCTGATAAATTGTGTGTCTGGTATGCACGGTCTGGTCAGCACAGTTAGTAAGGTGTTGGGTTTGCACTATCAAATTAAGACTGTCGTTGGTTTGAATCCCATGTTATCATGTTTCTATTTTACTAGTGTGGTTTGTGGCTCTAAAATATGAATGCCTATGTCTTTTAACAACAATAGTCAAGTCTTCCAATGGACTTTTTAGTAAAACCCAATAGATAGCTTTATTTTCTCTTTGTTTACTGAAATATTGAATGCTTATGTCTTATAAATTTAGTAGGAAAGTATTCTAATGACTTGCTTATGACACCCCATTGAATATATTATGTTTAGTTCCGTGGACACTGTAGCTTATTTACTTAAATTTCTGATAACTTGTGTGTCTGGTTTGCACAGTCTGGTTAGCACAGTTAGTAAGGTGTTGGGTTTGCACTATCAAATTAAGACTGTCATTGGTTCGAATACCATGTTATCATGTTTTTATTTTACTAGTGTGGTTTGTGGCTCTATAATATGAATGCCTATGTCTTTTAACAACAATAGTCAAGTCTTCCAATGGACTTTTTAGTGAAACCCAATAGATAGCTTTATTTTCTCTTTGTTTACTCAAATATTGAATGCTTATGTCTTATAAATTTAGTAGGAAAGTATTCTAATGACTTGCTTATGACACCCCATAGAATATATTATGTTTAGTACCTTGGACACTGTAGCTTATTCACTTAAATCTCTGATAAATTGCATGTCTGGTATGTACAGTCTGGTTAGCACAGTTAGTAAGGTGTTGGGTTTGCACTATTAAATTAAGACTGTCATTGGTTCGAATACCATGTTATCATGTTTTTATTTTACTAGTATGGTTTGTGGCTCTATAATATGAATGCCTATGTCTTTTAACAACAATAGTCAAGTCTTCCAATGGACTTTTTAGTGAAACCCAATAGATAGCTTTATTTTCTCTTTGTTTACTCAAATATTGAATGCTTATGTCTTATAAATTTAGTAGGAAAGTATTCTAATAACTTGCTTATGACACCCCATTGAATATATTATGTTTAGTTCTGTGGACACTGAAGCTTATTCACTTAAATCTCTGATAAATTGTGTGGCTGGTATGCACGGTCTGGTCAGCACAGTTAGTAAAGTGTTGGGTTTGCACTATCAAATTAAGACTGTCGTTGGTTTGAATCCCATGTTATCATGTTTCTATTTTACTAGTGTGGTTTGTGGCTCTAAAATATGAATGCCTATGTCTTTTAACAACAATAATCAAGTCTTCCAATGGACTTTTTAGTAAAACCCAATAGATAGCTTTATTTTCTCTTTGTTTACTGACATATTGAATGCTTATGTCTTATAAATTTAGTAGGAAAGTATTCTAATGACTTGCTTATGACACCCCATTGAATATATTATGTTTAGTTCCGTGGACACTGTAGCTTATTTACTTAAATTTCTGATAACTTGTGTGTCTAGTATGCACAGTCTGGTTAGCACAGTTAGTAAGGTGTTGGGTTTGCACTATCAAATTAAGACTGTCATTGGTTCGAATACCATGTTATCATGTTTTTATTTTACTAGTGTGGTTTGTGGCTCTATAATATGAATGCCTATGTCTTTTAACAACAATAGTCAAGTCTTCCAATGGACTTTTTAGTGAAACCCAATAGATAGCTTTATTTTCTCTTTGTTTACTCAAATATTGAATGCTTATGTCTTATAAATTTAGTAGGAAAGTATTCTAATGACTTGCTTATGACACCCCATAGAATATATTATGTTTAGTACCTTGGACACTGTAGCTTATTCACTTAAAATTCTGATAAATTGCATGTCTGGTATGTACAGTCTGGTTAGCACAGTTAGTAAGGTGTTGGGTTTGCACTATTAAATTAAGACTGTCATTGGTTCGAATACCATGTTATCATGTTTTTATTTTACTAGTGTGGTTTGTGGCTCTATAATATGAATGCCTATGTCTTTTAACAACAATAGTCAAGTCTTCCAATGGACTTTTTAGTGAAACCCAATAGATAGCTTTATTTTCTCTTTGTTTACTCAAATATTGAATGCTTATGTCTTATAAATTTAGTAGGAAAGTATTCTAATAACTTGCTTATGACACCCCATTGAATATATTATGTTTAGTTCTGTGGACACTGTAGCTTATTCACTTAAATCTCTGATAAATTGTGTGTCTGGTATGCACGGTCTGGTCAGCACAGTTAGTAAGGTGTTGGGTTTGCACTATCAAATTAAGACTGTCGTTGGTTTGAATCCCATGTTATCATGTTTCTATTTTACTAGTGTGGTTTGTGGCTCTAAAATATGAATGCCTATGTCTTTTAACAACAATAGTCAAGTCTTCCAATGGACTTTTTAGTAAAACCCAATAGATAGCTTTATTTTCTCTTTGTTTACTGAAATATTGAATGCTTATGTCTTATAAATTTAGTAGGAAAGTATTCTAATGACTTGCTTATGACACCCCATTGAATATATTATGTTTAGTTCCGTGGACACTGTAGCTTATTTACTTAAATTTCTGATAACTTGTGTGTCTGGTTTGCACAGTCTGGTTAGCACAGTTAGTAAGGTGTTGGGTTTGCACTATCAAATTAAGACTGTCATTGGTTCGAATACCATGTTATCATGTTTTTATTTTACTAGTGTGGTTTGTGGCTCTATAATATGAATGCCTATGTCTTTTAACAACAATAGTCAAGTCTTCCAATGGACTTTTTAGTGAAACCCAATAGATAGCTTTATTTTCTTTTTGTTTACTCAAATATTGAATGCTTATGTCTTATAAATTTAGTAGGAAAGTATTCTAATGACTTGCTTATGACACCCCATAGAATATATTATGTTTAGTACCTTGGACACTGTAGCTTATTCACTTAAATCTCTGATAAATTGCATGTCTGGTATGTACAGTCTGGTTAGCACAGTTAGTAAGGTGTTGGGTTTGCACTATTAAATTAAGACTGTCATTGGTTCGAATACCATGTTATCATGTTTTTATTTTACTAGTGTGGTTTGTGGCTCTATAATATGAATGCCTATGTCTTTTAACAACAATAGTCAAGTCTTCCAATGGACTTTTTAGTGAAACCCAATAGATAGCTTTATTTTCTCTTTGTTTACTCAAATATTGAATGCTTATGTCTTATAAATTTAGTAGGAAAGTATTCTAATGACTTGCTTATGACACCCCATAGAATATATTATGTTTAGTACCTTGGACACTATAGCTTATTCACCTAAATCTCTGATAAATTGCATGTCTGGTATGCACAGTCTGGTTAGCACAGTTAGTAAGGTGTTGGGTTTGCACTATCAAATTAAGATTGTCATTGGTTCGAATACCATGTTATCATGTTTTTATTTTACTAGTGTGGTTTGTGGCTCTATAATATGAATGCCTATGTCTTTTAACAACAATAGTCAAGTCTTCCAATGGACTTTTTAGTGAAACCCAATAGATAGCTTTATTTTCTCTTTGTTTACTCAAATATTGAATGCTTATGTCTTATAAATTTAGTAGGAAAGTATTCTAATAACTTGCTTATGACACCCCATTGAATATATTATGTTTAGTTCTGTGGACACTGTAGCTTATTCACTTAAATCTCTGATAAATTGTGTGTCTGGTATGCACGGTCTGGTCAGCACAGTTAGTAAGGTGTTGGGTTTGCACTATCAAATTAAGACTGTCGTTGGTTTGAATCCCATGTTATCATGTTTCTATTTTACTAGTGTGGTTTGTGGCTCTAAAATATGAATGCCTATGTCTTTTAACAACAATAGTCAAGTCTTCCAATGGACTTTTTAGTAAAACCCAATAGATAGCTTTATTTTCTCTTTGTTTACTGAAATATTGAATGCTTATGTCTTATAAATTTAGTAGGAAAGTATTCTAATGACTTGCTTATGACACCCCATTGAATATATTATGTTTAGTTCCGTGGACACTGTAGCTTATTTACTTAAATTTCTGATAACTTGTGTGTCTGGTTTGCACAGTCTGGTTAGCACAGTTAGTAAGGTGTTGGGTTTGCACTATCAAATTAAGACTGTCATTGGTTCGAATACCATGTTATCATGTTTTTATTTTACTAGTGTGGTTTGTGGCTCTATAATATGAATGCCTATGTCTTTTAACAACAATAGTCAAGTCTTCCAATGGACTTTTTAGTGAAACCCAATAGATAGCTTTATTTTCTTTTTGTTTACTCAAATATTGAATGCTTATGTCTTATAAATTTAGTAGGAAAGTATTCTAATGACTTGCTTATGACACCCCATAGAATATATTATGTTTAGTACCTTGGACACTGTAGCTTATTCACTTAAATCTCTGATAAATTGCATGTCTGGTATGTACAGTCTGGTTAGCACAGTTAGTAAGGTGTTGGGTTTGCACTATTAAATTAAGACTGTCATTGGTTCGAATACCATGTTATCATGTTTTTATTTTACTAGTGTGGTTTGTGGCTCTATAATATGAATGCCTATGTCTTTTAACAACAATAGTCAAGTCTTCCAATGGACTTTTTAGTGAAACCCAATAGATAGCTTTATTTTCTCTTTGTTTACTCAAATATTGAATGCTTATGTCTTATAAATTTAGTAGGAAAGTATTCTAATGACTTGCTTATGACACCCCATAGAATATATTATGTTTAGTACCTTGGACACTATAGCTTATTCACCTAAATCTCTGATAAATTGCATGTCTGGTATGCACAGTCTGGTTAGCACAGTTAGTAAGGTGTTGGGTTTGCACTATCAAATTAAGATTGTCATTGGTTCGAATACCATGTTATCATGTTTTTATTTTACTAGTGTGGTTTGTGGCTCTATAATATGAATGCCTTTGTCTTTTAACAACAATAGTCAAGTCTTCCAATGGACTTTTTAGTGAAACCCAATAGATAGCTTTATTTTCTCTTTGTTTACTCAAATATTGAATGCTTAGGTCTTATAAATTTAGTAGGAAATTATTCTAATGATTTGCTTATGACACTCCATTGAATATATTATGTTTAATTCTGTGGACACTGTAGCTTATTCACTTAAATCTCTGATAAATTGTGTGTATGGTATGTAATGGTCTGGTTAGCACAGTTAGTAAGGTGTTGGGTTTGCACTATCAAATTAAGACTGTCGTTGGTTTGAATCCCATGTTATCATGTTTCTATTTTACTAGTGTGGTTTGTGGCTCTATAATATGAATGCCTATATCTTTTAACAACAATAGTCAAGTCTTCCAATGGACTTTTTAGTGAAACCCAATAGATAGCTTTATTTTCTCTTTGTTTACTCAAATTTTGAATGCTTATGTCTTATAAATTTAGTAGAAAAGTATTCTAATGACTTGCTTATGACACCCCATAGAATATATTATGTTTAGTACCTTGGACACTGTAGCTTATTCACTTAAATCTCTGATAAATTGCATGTCTGGTATGCACAGTCTGCTTAGCACAGTTAGTAAGATGTTGGGTTTGCACTATCAAATTAAGACTGTCATTGGTTCGAATATCATGTTTTTATTTTACTAGTGTGGTTTGTGGCTCTATAATATGAATGCCTATGTCTTTTAACAACAATAGTCAAGTCTTCCAATGGACTTTTTAGTGAAACCTAATAGATAGCTTTATTTTCTCTTTGTTTACTCAAATATTGAATGCTTATGTCTTATACATTTAGTAGGAAAGTATTCTAATGACTTGCTTATGACACCCCATAGAATATATTATGTTTAGTACCTTGGACACTGTAGCTTATTCACTTAAATCTCTGATAAATTGCAGGTCTGGTATGCACATTCTGGTTAGCACAGTTAGTAAAAGGTGTTTGGTTTGCACTATCAAATTAAGACTGTCATTGGTTTGAATCCTATGTTTTTATTTTACTAGTGGGGTTTGTGGCTCTATAATATGAATGCCTATGTCTTTTAACAACAATAGTCAAGTCTTCCAATGGACTTTTTAGTGAAACCCAATAGATAGCTTTATTTTCTCTTTGTTTACTCAAATATTGAATGCTTATGTCTTATAAATTTAGTAGGAAAGTATTCTAATAACTTGCTTATGACACCCCATTGAATATATTATGTTTAGTTCTGTGGACACTGTAGCTTATTCACTTAAATCTCTGATAAATTGTGTGTCTGGTATGCACGGTCTGGTCAGCACAGTTAGTAAGGTGTTGGGTTTGCACTATCAAATTAAGACTGTCGTTGGTTTGAATCCCATGTTATCATGTTTCTATTTTACTAGTGTGGTTTGTGGCTCTAAAATATGAATGCCTATGTCTTTTAACAACAATAGTCAAGTCTTCCAATGGACTTTTTAGTAAAACCCAATAGATAGCTTTATTTTCTCTTTGTTTACTGAAATATTGAATGCTTATGTCTTATAAATTTAGTAGGAAAGTATTCTAATGACTTGCTTATGACACCCCATTGAATATATTATGTTTAGTTCCGTGGACACTGTAGCTTATTTACTTAAATTTCTGATAACTTGTGTGTCTGGTTTGCACAGTCTGGTTAGCACAGTTAGTAAGGTGTTGGGTTTGCACTATCAAATTAAGACTGTCATTGGTTCGAATACCATGTTATCATGTTTTTATTTTACTAGTGTGGTTTGTGGCTCTATAATATGAATGCCTATGTCTTTTAACAACAATAGTCAAGTCTTCCAATGGACTTTTTAGTGAAACCCAATAGATAGCTTTATTTTCTTTTTGTTTACTCAAATATTGAATGCTTATGTCTTATAAATTTAGTAGGAAAGTATTCTAATGACTTGCTTATGACACCCCATAGAATATATTATGTTTAGTACCTTGGACACTGTAGCTTATTCACTTAAATCTCTGATAAATTGCATGTCTGGTATGTACAGTCTGGTTAGCACAGTTAGTAAGGTGTTGGGTTTGCACTATTAAATTAAGACTGTCATTGGTTCGAATACCATGTTATCATGTTTTTATTTTACTAGTGTGGTTTGTGGCTCTATAATATGAATGCCTATGTCTTTTAACAACAATAGTCAAGTCTTCCAATGGACTTTTTAGTGAAACCCAATAGATAGCTTTATTTTCTCTTTGTTTACTCAAATATTGAATGCTTATGTCTTATAAATTTAGTAGGAAAGTATTCTAATAACTTGCTTATGACACCCCATTGAATATATTATGTTTAGTTCCGTGGACACTGTAGCTTATTTACTTAAATTTCTGATAACTTGTGTGTCTGGTTTGCACAGTCTGGTTAGCACAGTTAGTAAGGTGTTGGGTTTGCACTATCAAATTAAGACTGTCATTGGTTCGAATACCATGTTATCATGTTTTTATTTTACTAGTGTGGTTTGTGGCTCTATAATATGAATGCCTATGTCTTTTAACAACAATAGTCAAGTCTTCCAATGGACTTTTTAGTGAAACCCAATAGATAGCTTTATTTTCTTTTTGTTTACTCAAATATTGAATGCTTATGTCTTATAAATTTAGTAGGAAAGTATTCTAATGACTTGCTTATGACACCCCATAGAATATATTATGTTTAGTACCTTGGACACTGTAGCTTATTCACTTAAATCTCTGATAAATTGCATGTCTGGTATGTACAGTCTGGTTAGCACAGTTAGTAAGGTGTTGGGTTTGCACTATTAAATTAAGACTGTCATTGGTTCGAATACCATGTTATCATGTTTTTATTTTACTAGTGTGGTTTGTGGCTCTATAATATGAATGCCTATGTCTTTTAACAACAATAGTCAAGTCTTCCAATGGACTTTTTAGTGAAACCCAATAGATAGCTTTATTTTCTCTTTGTTTACTCAAATATTGAATGCTTATGTCTTATAAATTTAGTAGGAAAGTATTCTAATGACTTGCTTATGACACCCCATAGAATATATTATGTTTAGTACCTTGGACACTATAGCTTATTCACCTAAATCTCTGATAAATTGCATGTCTGGTATGCACAGTCTGGTTAGCACAGTTAGTAAGGTGTTGGGTTTGCACTATCAAATTAAGATTGTCATTGGTTCGAATACCATGTTATCATGTTTTTATTTTACTAGTGTGGTTTGTGGCTCTATAATATGAATGCCTATGTCTTTTAACAACAATAGTCAAGTCTTCCAATGGACTTTTTAGTGAAACCCAATAGATAGCTTTATTTTCTCTTTGTTTACTCAAATATTGAATGCTTATGTCTTATAAATTTAGTAGGAAAGTATTCTAATAACTTGCTTATGACACCCCATTGAATATATTATGTTTAGTTCTGTGGACACTGTAGCTTATTCACTTAAATCTCTGATAAATTGTGTGTCTGGTATGCACGGTCTGGTCAGCACAGTTAGTAAGGTGTTGGGTTTGCACTATCAAATTAAGACTGTCGTTGGTTTGAATCCCATGTTATCATGTTTCTATTTTACTAGTGTGGTTTGTGGCTCTAAAATATGAATGCCTATGTCTTTTAACAACAATAGTCAAGTCTTCCAATGGACTTTTTAGTAAAACCCAATAGATAGCTTTATTTTCTCTTTGTTTACTGAAATATTGAATGCTTATGTCTTATAAATTTAGTAGGAAAGTATTCTAATGACTTGCTTATGACACCCCATTGAATATATTATGTTTAGTTCCGTGGACACTGTAGCTTATTTACTTAAATTTCTGATAACTTGTGTGTCTGGTTTGCACAGTCTGGTTAGCACAGTTAGTAAGGTGTTGGGTTTGCACTATCAAATTAAGACTGTCATTGGTTCGAATACCATGTTATCATGTTTTTATTTTACTAGTGTGGTTTGTGGCTCTATAATATGAATGCCTATGTCTTTTAACAACAATAGTCAAGTCTTCCAATGGACTTTTTAGTGAAACCCAATAGATAGCTTTATTTTCTTTTTGTTTACTCAAATATTGAATGCTTATGTCTTATAAATTTAGTAGGAAAGTATTCTAATGACTTGCTTATGACACCCCATAGAATATATTATGTTTAGTACCTTGGACACTGTAGCTTATTCACTTAAATCTCTGATAAATTGCATGTCTGGTATGTACAGTCTGGTTAGCACAGTTAGTAAGGTGTTGGGTTTGCACTATTAAATTAAGACTGTCATTGGTTCGAATACCATGTTATCATGTTTTTATTTTACTAGTGTGGTTTGTGGCTCTATAATATGAATGCCTATGTCTTTTAACAACAATAGTCAAGTCTTCCAATGGACTTTTTAGTGAAACCCAATAGATAGCTTTATTTTCTCTTTGTTTACTCAAATATTGAATGCTTATGTCTTATAAATTTAGTAGGAAAGTATTCTAATGACTTGCTTATGACACCCCATAGAATATATTATGTTTAGTACCTTGGACACTATAGCTTATTCACCTAAATCTCTGATAAATTGCATGTCTGGTATGCACAGTCTGGTTAGCACAGTTAGTAAGGTGTTGGGTTTGCACTATCAAATTAAGATTGTCATTGGTTCGAATACCATGTTATCATGTTTTTATTTTACTAGTGTGGTTTGTGGCTCTATAATATGAATGCCTTTGTCTTTTAACAACAATAGTCAAGTCTTCCAATGGACTTTTTAGTGAAACCCAATAGATAGCTTTATTTTCTCTTTGTTTACTCAAATATTGAATGCTTAGGTCTTATAAATTTAGTAGGAAATTATTCTAATGATTTGCTTATGACACTCCATTGAATATATTATGTTTAATTCTGTGGACACTGTAGCTTATTCACTTAAATCTCTGATAAATTGTGTGTATGGTATGTAATGGTCTGGTTAGCACAGTTAGTAAGGTGTTGGGTTTGCACTATCAAATTAAGACTGTCGTTGGTTTGAATCCCATGTTATCATGTTTCTATTTTACTAGTGTGGTTTGTGGCTCTATAATATGAATGCCTATATCTTTTAACAACAATAGTCAAGTCTTCCAATGGACTTTTTAGTGAAACCCAATAGATAGCTTTATTTTCTCTTTGTTTACTCAAATTTTGAATGCTTATGTCTTATAAATTTAGTAGAAAAGTATTCTAATGACTTGCTTATGACACCCCATAGAATATATTATGTTTAGTACCTTGGACACTGTAGCTTATTCACTTAAATCTCTGATAAATTGCATGTCTGGTATGCACAGTCTGCTTAGCACAGTTAGTAAGATGTTGGGTTTGCACTATCAAATTAAGACTGTCATTGGTTCGAATACCATGTTATCATGTTTTTATTTTACTAGTGTGGTTTGTGGCTCTATAATATGAATGCCTATGTCTTTTAACAACAATAGTCAAGTCTTCCAATGGACTTTTTAGTGAAACCTAATAGATAGCTTTATTTTCTCTTTGTTTACTCAAATATTGAATGCTTATGTCTTATACATTTAGTAGGAAAGTATTCTAATGACTTGCTTATGACACCCCATAGAATATATTATGTTTAGTACCTTGGACACTGTAGCTTATTCACTTAAATCTCTGATAAATTGCAGGTCTGGTATGCACATTCTGGTTAGCACAGTTAGTAAAAGGTGTTTGGTTTGCACTATCAAATTAAGACTGTCATTGGTTTGAATCCTATGTTTTTATTTTACTAGTGGGGTTTGTGGCTCTATAATATGAATGCCTATGTCTTTTAACAACAATAGTCAAGTCTTCCAATGGACTTTTTAGTGAAACCCAATAGATAGCTTTATTTTCTCTTTGTTTACTCAAATATTGAATGCTTATGTCTTATAAATTTAGTAGGAAAGTATTCTAATAACTTGCTTATGACACCCCATTGAATATATTATGTTTAGTTCTGTGGACACTGTAGCTTATTCACTTAAATCTCTGATAAATTGTGTGTCTGGTATGTACGGTCTGGTCAGCACAGTTAGTAAGGTGTTGGGTTTGCACTATCAAATTAAGACTGTCGTTGGTTTGAATCCCATGTTATCATGTTTCTATTTTACTAGTGTGGTTTGTGGCTCTAAAATATGAATGCCTATGTCTTTTAACAACAATAGTCAAGTCTTCCAATGGACTTTTTAGTAAAACCCAATAGATAGCTTTATTTTCTCTTTGTTTACTGAAATATTGAATGCTTATGTCTTATAAATTTAGTAGGAAAGTATTCTAATGACTTGCTTATGACACCCCATTGAATATATTATGTTTAGTTCCGTGGACACTGTAGCTTATTTACTTAAATTTCTGATAACTTGTGCGTCTGGTTTGCACAGTCTGGTTAGCACAGTTAGTAAGGTGTTGGGTTTGCACTATCAAATTAAGACTGTCATTGGTTCGAATACCATGTTATCATGTTTTTATTTTACTAGTGTGGTTTGTGGCTCTATAATATGAATGCCTATGTCTTTTAACAACAATAGTCAAGTCTTCCAATGGACTTTTTAGTGAAACCCAATAGATAGCTTTATTTTCTTTTTGTTTACTCAAATATTGAATGCTTATGTCTTATAAATTTAGTAGGAAAGTATTCTAATGACTTGCTTATGACACCCCATAGAATATATTATGTTTAGTACCTTGGACACTGTAGCTTATTCACTTAAATCTCTGATAAATTGCATGTCTGGTATGTACAGTCTGGTTAGCACAGTTAGTAAGGTGTTGGGTTTGCACTATTAAATTAAGACTGTCATTGGTTCGAATACCATGTTATCATGTTTTTATTTTACTAGTGTGGTTTGTGGCTCTATAATATGAATGCCTATGTCTTTTAACAACAATAGTCAAGTCTTCCAATGGACTTTTTAGTGAAACCCAATAGATAGCTTTATTTTCTCTTTGTTTACTCAAATATTGAATGCTTATGTCTTATAAATTTAGTAGGAAAGTATTCTAATAACTTGCTTATGACACCCCATTGAATATATTATGTTTAGTTCTGTGGACACTGTAGCTTATTCACTTAAATCTCTGATAAATTGTGTGTCTGGTATGCACGGTCTGGTCAGCACAGTTAGTAAGGTGTTGGGTTTGCACTATCAAATTAAGACTGTCGTTGGTTTGAATCCCATGTTATCATGTTTCTATTTTACTAGTGTGGTTTGTGGCTCTATAATATGAATGCCTATATCTTTTAACAACAATAGTCAAGTCTTCCAATGGACTTTTTAGTGAAACCCAATAGATAGCTTTATTTTCTCTTTGTTTACTCAAATTTTGAATGCTTATGTCTTATAAATTTAGTAGAAAAGTATTCTAATGACTTGCTTATGACACCCCATAGAATATATTATGTTTAGTACCTTGGACACTGTAGCTTATTCACTTAAATCTCTGATAAATTGCATGTCTGGTATGCACAGTCTGCTTAGCACAGTTAGTAAGATGTTGGGTTTGCACTATCAAATTAAGACTGTCATTGGTTCGAATACCATGTTATCATGTTTTTATTTTACTAGTGTGGTTTGTGGCTCTATAATATGAATGCCTATGTCTTTTAACAACAATAGTCAAGTCTTCCAATGGACTTTTTAGTGAAACCTAATAGATAGCTTTATTTTCTCTTTGTTTACTCAAATATTGAATGCTTATGTCTTATACATTTAGTAGGAAAGTATTCTAATGACTTGCTTATGACACCCCATAGAATATATTATGTTTAGTACCTTGGACACTGTAGCTTATTCACTTAAATCTCTGATAAATTGCAGGGCTGGTATGCACATTCTGGTTAGCACAGTTAGTAAGGTGTTGGGTTTGCACTATCAAATTAAGACTGTCATTGGTTTGAATCCTATGTTTTTATTTTACTAGTGTGGTTTGTGGCTCTATAATATGAATGCCTATGTCTTTTAACAACAATAGTCAAGTCTTCCAATGGACTTTTTAGTGAAACCCAATAGATAGCTTTATTTTCTCTTTGTTTACTCAAATATTGAATGCTTATGTCTTATAAATTTAGTAGGAAAGTATTCTAATAACTTGCTTATGACACCCCATTGAATATATTATGTTTAGTTCTGTGGACACTGTAGCTTATTCACTTAAATCTCTGATAAATTGTGTGTCCGGTATGCACGGTCTGGTCAGCACAGTTAGTAAGGTGTTGGGTTTGCACTATCAAATTAAGACTGTCGTTGGTTTGAATCCCATGTTATCATGTTTCTATTTTACTAGTGTGGTTTGTGGCTCTAAAATATGAATGCCTATGTCTTTTAACAACAATAGTCAAGTCTTCCAATGGACTTTTTAGTAAAACCCAATAGATAGCTTTATTTTCTCTTTGTTTACTGAAATATTGAATGCTTATGTCTTATAAATTTAGTAGGAAAGTATTCGAATGACTTGCTTATGACACCCCATTGAATATATTATGTTTAGTTCCGTGGACACTGTAGCTTATTTACTTAAATTTCTGATAACTTGTGTGTCTGGTTTGCACAGTCTGGTTAGCACAGTTAGTAAGGTGTTGGGTTTGCACTATCAAATTAAGACTGTCATTGGTTCGAATACCATGTTATCATGTTTCTATTTTACTAGTGTGGTTTGTGGCTCTATAATATGAATGCCTATGTCTTTTAACAACAATAGTCAAGTCTTCCAATGGACTTTTTAGTGAAACCCAATAGATAGCTTTATTTTCTCTTTGTTTACTCAAATATTGAATGCTTATGTCTTATAAATTTAGTAGGAAAGTATTCTAATGACTTGCTTATGACACCCCATAGAATATATTATGTTTAGTACCTTGGACACTGTAGCTTATTCACTTAAATCTCTGATAAATTGCATGTCTGGTATGTACAGTCTGGTTAGCACAGTTAGTAAGGTGTTGGGTTTGCACTATTAAATTAAGACTGTCATTGGTTCGAATACCATGTTATCATGTTTTTATTTTACTAGTGTGGTTTGTGGCTCTATAATATGAATGCCTATGTCTTTTAACAACAATAGTCAAGTCTTCCAATGGACTTTTTAGTGAAACCCAATAGATAGCTTTATTTTCTCTTTGTTTACTCAAATATTGAATGCTTATGTCTTATAAATTTAGTAGGAAAGTATTCTAATAACTTGCTTATGACACCCCATTGAATATATTATGTTTAGTTCAGTGGACACTGTAGCTTATTCACTTAAATCTCTGATAAATTGTATGTCTGGTATGCACGGTCTGGTCAGCACAGTTAATAAGGTGTTGGGTTTGCACTATCAAATTAAGACTGTCGTTGGTTTGAATCCCATGTTATCATGTTTCTATTTTACTAGTGTGGTTTGTGGCTCTATAATATGAATGCCTATATCTTTTAACAACAATAGTCAAGTCTTCCAATGGACTTTTTAGTGAAACCCAATAGATAGCTTTATTTTCTCTTTGTTTACTCAAATATTGAATGCTTATGTCTTATAAATTTAGTAGAAAAGTATTCTAATGACTTGCTTATGACACCCCATAGAATATATTATGTTTAGTACCTTGGACACTGTAGCTTATTCACTTAAATCTCTGATAAATTGCATGTCTGGTATGCACAGTCTGCTTAGCACGGTTAGTAAGATGTTGGGTTTGCACTATCAAATTAAGACTGTCATTGGTTCGAATACCATGTTATCATGTTTTTATTTTACTAGTGTGGTTTGTGGCTCTATAATATGAATGCCTATGTCTTTTAACAACAATAGTCAAGTCTTCCAATGGACTTTTTAGTGAAACCCAATAGATAGCTTTATTTTCTCTTTGTTTACTCAAATATTGAATGCTTATGTCTTATAAATTTAGTAGGAAAGTATTCTAATGACTTGCTTATGACACCCCATAGAATATATTATGTTTAGTACCTTGGACACTGTAGCTTATTCACTTAAATCTCTGATAAATTGCATGTCTGGTATGTACAGTCTGGTTAGCAAAGTTAGTAAGGTGTTGGGTTTGCACTATTAAATTAAGATTGTCATTGGTTCGAATACCATGTTATCATGTTTTTATTTTACTAGTGTGGTTTGTGGCTCTATAATATGAATGCCTATGTCTTTTAACAACAATAGTCAAGTCTTCCAATGGACTTTTTAGTGAAACCCAATAGATAGCTTTATTTTCTCTTTGTTTACTCAAATATTGAATGCTTATGTCTTATAAATTTAGTAGGAAAGTATTCTAATAACTTGCTTATGACACCCCATTGAATATATTATGTTTAGTTCTGTGGACACTGTAGCTTATTCACTTAAATCTCTGATAAATTGTGTGTCTGGTATGCACGGTCTGGTCAGCACAGTTAGTAAGGTGTTGGGTTTGCACTATCAAATTAAGACTGTCGTTGGTTTGAATCCCATGTTATCATGTTTCTATTTTACTAGTGTGGTTTGTGGCTCTAAAATATGAATGCCTATGTCTTTTAACAACAATAATCAAGTCTTCCAATGGACTTTTTAGTAAAACCCAATAGATAGCTTTATTTTCTCTTTGTTTACTGAAATATTGAATGATTATGTCTTATAAATTTAGTAGGAAAGTATTCTAATGACTTGCTTATGACACCCCATTGAATATATTATGTTTAGTTCCGTGGACACTGTAGCTTATTTACTTAAATTTCTGATAACTTGTGTATCTAGTATGCACAGTCTGGTTAGCACAGTTAGTAAGGTGTTGGGTTTGCACTATCAAATTAAGACTGTCATTGGTTCGAATACCATGTTATCATGTTTTTATTTTACTAGTGTGGTTTGTGGCTCTATAATATGAATGCCTATGTCTTATAACAACAATAGTCAAGTCTTCCAATGGACTTTTTAGTGAAACCCAATAGATAGCTTTATTTTCTCTTTGTTTACTCAAATATTGAATGCTTATGTCTTATAAATTTAGTAGGAAAGTATTCTAATGACTTGCTTATGACACCCCATAGAATATATTATGTTTAGTACCTTGGACACTGTAGCTTATTCACTTAAATCTCTGATAAATTGCATGTCTGGTATGTACAGTCTGGTTAGCACAGTTAGTAAGGTGTTGGGTTTGCACTATTAAATTAAGACTGTCATTGGTTCGAATACTATGTTATCATGTTTTTATTTTACTAGTGTGGTTTGTGGCTCTATAATATGAATGCCTATGTCTTTTAACAACAATAATCAAGTCTTCCAATGGACTTTTTAGTGAAACCCAATAGATAGCTTTATTTTCTCTTTGTTTACTCAAATATTGAATGCTTATGTCTTATAAATTTAGTAGGAAAGTATTCTAATAACTTGCTTATGACACCCCATTGAATATATTATGTTTAGTTCTGTGGACACTGTAGCTTATTCACTTAAATCTCTGATAAATTGTGTGTCTGGTATGCACGGTCTGGTCAGCACAGTTAGTAAGGTGTTGGGTTTGCACTATCAAATTAAGACTGTCGTTGGTTTGAATCCCATGTTATCATGTTTCTATTTTACTAGTGTGGTTTGTGGCTCTATAATATGAATGCCTATATCTTTTAACAACAATAGTCAAGTCTTCCAATGGACTTTTTAGTGAAACCCAATAGATAGCTTTATTTTCTCTTTGTTTACTCAAATTTTGAATGCTTATGTCTTATAAATTTAGTAGAAAAGTATTCTAATGACTTGCTTATGACACCCCATAGAATATATTATGTTTAGTACCTTGGACACTGTAGCTTATTCACTTAAATCTCTGATAAATTGCATGTCTGGTATGCACAGTCTGCTTAGCACAGTTAGTAAGATGTTGGGTTTGCACTATCAAATTAAGACTGTCATTGGTTCGAATATCATGTTTTTATTTTACTAGTGTGGTTTGTGGCTCTATAATATGAATGCCTATGTCTTTTAACAACAATAGTAAAGTCTTCCAATGGACTTTTTAGTGAAACCTAATAGATAGCTTTATTTTCTCTTTGTTTACTCAAATATTGAATGCTTATGTCTTATACATTTAGTAGGAAAGTATTCTAATGACTTGCTTATGACACCCCATAGAATATATTATGTTTAGTACCTTGGACACTGTAGCTTATTCACTTAAATCTCTGATAAATTGCAGGTCTGGTATGCACATTCTGGTTAGCACAGTTAGTAAGGTGTTGGGTTTGCACTATCAAATTAAGACTGTCATTGGTTTGAATCCCATGTTTTTATTTTACTAGTGTGGTTTGTGGCTCTATAATATGAATGCCTATGTCTTTTAACAACAATAGTCAAGTCTTCCAATGGACTTTTTAGTGAAACCCAATAGATAGCTTTATTTTCTCTTTGTTTACTCAAATATTGAATGCTTATGTCTTATAAATTTAGTAGGAAAGTATTCTAATAACTTGCTTATGACACCCCATTGAATATATTATGTTTAGTTCTGTGAACACTGTAGCTTATTCACTTAAATCTCTGATAAATTGTGTGTCTGGTATGCACGGTCTGGTCAGCACAGTTAGTAAGGTGTTTGGTTTGCACTATCAAATTAAAACTGTCGTTGGTTTGAATCCCATGTTATCATGTTTCTATTTTACTAGTGTGGTTTGTGGCTCTAAAATATGAATGCCTATGTCTTTTAACAACAATAGTCAAGTCTTCTAATGGACTTTTTAGTAAAACCCAATAGATAGCTTTATTTTCTCTTTGTTTACTGAAATATTGAATGCTTATGTCTTATAAATTTAGTAGGAAAGTATTCTAATGACTTGCTTATGACACCCCATTGAATATATTATGTTTAGTTCCGTGGACACTGTAGCTTATTTACTTAAATTTCTGATAACTTGTGTGGCTGGTTTGCACAGTCTGGTTAGCACAGTTAGTAAGGTGTTGGGTTTGCACTATCAAATTAAGACTGTCATTGGTTCGAATACCATGTTATCATGTTTTTATTTTACTAGTGTGGTTTGTGGCTCTATAATATGAATGCCTATGTCTTTTAACAACAATAGTCAAGTCTTCCAATGGACTTTTTAGTGAAACCCAATAGATAGCTTTATTTTCTCTTTGTTTACTCAAATATTGAATGCTTATGTCTTATAAATTTAGTAGGAAAGTATTCTAATGACTTGCTTATGATACCCCATTGAATATATTATGTTTAGTTCCGTGGACACTGTAGCTTATTTACTTAAATTTCTGATAACTTGTGTGTCTGGTTTGCACAGTCTGGTTAGCACAGTTAGTAAGGTGTTGGGTTTGCACTATCAAATTAAGACTGTCATTGGTTCGAATACCATGTTATCATGTTTCTATTTTACTAGTGTGGTTTGTGGCTCTATAATATGAATGCCTATGTCTTTTAACAACAATAGTCAAGTCTTCCAATGGACTTTTTAGTGAAACCCAATAGATAGCTTTATTTTCTCTTTGTTTACTCAAATATTGAATGCTTATGTCTTATAAATTTAGTAGGAAAGTATTCTAATGACTTGCTTATGACACCCCATAGAATATATTATGTTTAGTACCTTGGACACTGTAGCTTATTCACTTAAATCTCTGATAAATTGCATGTCTGGTATGTACAGTCTGGTTAGCACAGTTAGTAAGGTGTTGGGTTTGCACTATTAAATTAAGACTGTCATTGGTTCGAATACCATGTTATCATGTTTTTATTTTACTAGTGTGGTTTGTGGCTCTATAATATGAATGCCTATGTCTTTTAACAACAATAGTCAAGTCTTCCAATGGACTTTTTAGTGAAACCCAATAGATAGCTTTATTTTCTCTTTGTTTACTCAAATATTGAATGCTTATGTCTTATAAATTTAGTAGGAAAGTATTCTAATAACTTGCTTATGACACCCCATTGAATATATTATGTTTAGTTCTGTGGACACTGTAGCTTATTCACTTAAATCTCTGATAAATTGTGTGTCTGGTATGCACGGTCTGGTCAGCACAGTTAGTAAGGTGTTGGGTTTGCACTATCAAATTAAGACTGTCGTTGGTTTGAATCCCATGTTATCATGTTTCTATTTTACTAGTGTGGTTTGTGGCTCTATAATATGAATGCCTATATCTTTTAACAACAATAGTCAAGTCTTCCAATGGACTTTTTAGTGAAACCCAATAGATAGCTTTATTTTCTCTTTGTTTACTCAAATATTGAATGCTTATGTCTTATAAATTTAGTAGAAAAGTATTCTAATGACTTGCTTATGACACCCCATAGAATATATTATGTTTAGTACCTTGGACACTGTAGCTTATTCACTTAAATCTCTGATAAATTGCATGTCTGGTATGCACAGTCTGCTTAGCACGGTTAGTAAGATGTTGGGTTTGCACTATCAAATTAAGACTGTCATTGGTTCGAATACCATGTTATCATGTTTTTATTTTACTAGTGTGGTTTGTGGCTCTATAATATGAATGCCTATGTCTTTTAACAACAATAGTCAAGTCTTCCAATGGACTTTTTAGTGAAACCCAATAGATAGCTTTATTTTCTCTTTGTTTACTCAAATATTGAATGCTTATGTCTTATAAATTTAGTAGGAAAGTATTCTAATGACTTGCTTATGACACCCCATAGAATATAT
This sequence comes from Pseudophryne corroboree, assembly GCF_028390025.1. Classification (NCBI taxonomy): domain Eukaryota; kingdom Metazoa; phylum Chordata; class Amphibia; order Anura; family Myobatrachidae; genus Pseudophryne; species Pseudophryne corroboree. The sequence goes on from NW_026968338.1 coordinate 43,139, forward strand.
TATGTTTAGTACCTTGGACACTGTAGCTTATTCACTTAAATCTCTGATAAATTGCATGTCTGGTATGTACAGTCTGGTTAGCACAGTTAGTAAGGTGTTGGGTTTGCACTATTAAATTAAGATTGTCATTGGTTCGAATACCATGTTATCATGTTTTTATTTTACTAGTGTGGTTTGTGGCTCTATAATATGAATGCCTATGTCTTTTAACAACAATAGTCAAGTCTTCCAATGGACTTTTTAGTGAAACCCAATAGATAGCTTTATTTTCTCTTTGTTTACTCAAATATTGAATGCTTATGTCTTATAAATTTAGTAGGAAAGTATTCTAATAACTTGCTTATGACACCCCATTGAATATATTATGTTTAGTTATGTGGACACTGTAGCTTATTCACTTAAATCTCTGATAAATTGTGTGTCTGGTATGCACGGTCTGGTCAGCACAGTTAGTAAGGTGTTGGGTTTGCACTATCAAATTAAGACTGTCGTTGGTTTGAATCCCATGTTATCATGTTTCTATTTTACTAGTGTGGTTTGTGGCTCTAAAATATGAATGCCTATGTCTTTTAACAACAATAATCAAGTCTTCCAATGGACTTTTTAGTAAAACCCAATAGATAGCTTTATTTTCTCTTTGTTTACTGAAATATTGAATGCTTATGTCTTATAAATTTAGTAGGAAAGTATTCTAATGACTTGCTTATGACACCCCATTGAATATATTATGTTTAGTTCCGTGGACACTGTAGCTTATTTACTTAAATTTCTGATAACTTGTGTGTCTAGTATGCACAGTCTGGTTAGCACAGTTAGTAAGGTGTTGGGTTTGCACTATCAAATTAAGACTGTCATTGGTTCGAATACCATGTTATCATGTTTTTATTTTACTAGTGTGGTTTGTGGCTCTATAATATGAATGCCTATGTCTTTTAACAACAATAGTCAAGTCTTCCAATGGACTTTTTAGTGAAACCCAATAGATAGCTTTATTTTCTCTTTGTTTACTCAAATATTGAATGCTTATGTCTTATAAATTTAGTAGGAAAGTATTCTAATGACTTGCTTATGACACCCCATAGAATATATTATGTTTAGTACCTTGGACACTGTAGCTTATTCACTTAAATCTCTGATAAATTGCATGTCTGGTATGTACAGTCTGGTTAGCACAGTTAGTAAGGTGTTGGGTTTGCACTATTAAATTAAGACTGTCATTGGTTCGAATAACATGTTATCATGTTTTTATTTTACTAGTGTGGTTTGTGGCTCTATAATATGAATGCCTATGTCTTTTAACAACAATAATCAAGTCTTCCAATGGACTTTTTAGTGAAACCCAATAGATAGCTTTATTTTCTCTTTGTTTACTCAAATATTGAATGCTTATGTCTTATAAATTTAGTAGGAAAGTATTCTAATAACTTGCTTATGACACCCCATTGAATATATTATGTTTAGTTCTGTGGACACTGTAGCTTATTCACTTAAATCTCTGATAAATTGTGTGTCTGGTATGCACGGTCTGGTCAGCACAGTTAGTAAGGTGTTGGGTTTGCACTATCAAATTAAGACTGTCGTTGGTTTGAATCCCATGTTATCATGTTTCTATTTTACTAGTGTGGTTTGTGGCTCTATAATATGAATGCCTATATCTTTTAACAACAATAGTCAAGTCTTCCAATGGACTTTTTAGTGAAACCCAAGAGATAGCTTTATTTTCTCTTTGTTTACTCAAATTTTGAATGCTTATGTCTTATAAATTTAGTAGAAAAGTATTCTAATGACTTGCTTATGACACCCCATAGAATATATTATGTTTAGTACCTTGGACACTGTAGCTTATTCACTTAAATCTCTGATAAATTGCATGTCTGGTATGCACAGTCTGCTTAGCACGGTTAGTAAGATGTTGGGTTTGCACTATCAAATTAAGACTGTCATTGGTTCGAATACCATGTTATCATGTTTTTATTTTACTAGTGTGGTTTGTGGCTCTATAATATGAATGCCTATGTCTTTTAACAACAATAGTCAAGTCTTCCAATGGACTTTTTAGTGAAACCCAATAGATAGCTTTATTTTCTCTTTGTTTACTCAAATATTGAATGCTTATGTCTTATAAATTTAGTAGGAAAGTATTCTAATGACTTGCTTATGACACCCCATAGAATATATTATGTTTAGTACCTTGGACACTGTAGCTTATTCACTTAAATCTCTGATAAATTGCATGTCTGGTATGTACAGTCTGGTTAGCACAGTTAGTAAGGTGTTGGGTTTGCACTATTAAATTAAGATTGTCATTGGTTCGAATACCATGTTATCATGTTTTTATTTTACTAGTGTGGTTTGTGGCTCTATAATATGAATGCCTATGTCTTTTAACAACAATAGTCAAGTCTTCCAATGGACTTTTTAGTGAAACCCAATAGATAGCTTTATTTTCTCTTTGTTTACTCAAATATTGAATGCTTATGTCTTATAAATTTAGTAGGAAAGTATTCTAATAACTTGCTTATGACACCCCATTGAATATATTATGTTTAGTTATGTGGACACTGTAGCTTATTCACTTAAATCTCTGATAAATTGTGTGTCTGGTATGCACGGTCTGGTCAGCACAGTTAGTAAGGTGTTGGGTTTGCACTATCAAATTAAGACTGTCGTTGGTTTGAATCCCATGTTATCATGTTTCTATTTTATTAGTGTGGTTTGTGGCTCTAAAATATGAATGCCTATGTCTTTTAACAACAATAATCAAGTCTTCCAATGGACTTTTTAGTAAAACCCAATAGATAGCTTTATTTTCTCTTTGTTTACTGAAATATTGAATGCTTATGTCTTATAAATTTAGTAGGAAAGTATTCTAATGACTTGCTTATGACACCCCATTGAATATATTATGTTTAGTTCCGTGGACACTGTAGCTTATTTACTTAAATTTCTGATAACTTGTGTGTCTGGTTTGCACAGTCTGGTTAGCACAGTTAGTAAGGTGTTGGGTTTGCACTATCAAATTAAGACTGTCATTGGTTCGAATACCATGTTATCATGTTTCTATTTTACTAGTGTGGTTTGTGGCTCTATAATATGAATGCCTATGTCTTTTAACAACAATAGTCAAGTCTTCCAATGGACTTTTTAGTGAAACCCAATAGATAGCTTTATTTTCTCTTTGTTTACTCAAATATTGAATGCTTATGTCTTATAAATTTAGTAGGAAAGTATTCTAATGACTTGCTTATGACACCCCATAGAATATATTATGTTTAGTACCTTGGACACTGTAGCTTATTCACTTAAATCTCTGATAAATTGCATGTCTGGTATGTACAGTCTGGTTAGCACAGTTAGTAAGGTGTTGGGTTTGCACTATTAAATTAAGACTGTCATTGGTTCGAATACCATGTTATCATGTTTTTATTTTACTAGTGTGGTTTGTGGCTCTATAATATGAATGCCTATGTCTTTTAACAACAATAGTCAAGTCTTCCAATGGACTTTTTAGTGAAACCCAATAGATAGCTTTATTTTCTCTTTGTTTACTCAAATATTGAATGCTTATGTCTTATAAATTTAGTAGGAAAGTATTCTAATAACTTGCTTATGACACCCCATTGAATATATTATGTTTAGTTCTGTGGACACTGTAGCTTATTCACTTAAATCTCTGATAAATTGTGTGTCTGGTATGCACGGTCTGGTCAGCACAGTTAGTAAGGTGTTGGGTTTGCACTATCAAATTAAGACTGTCGTTGGTTTGAATCCCATGTTATCATGTTTCTATTTTACTAGTGTGGTTTGTGGCTCTATAATATGAATGCCTATATCTTTTAACAACAATAGTCAAGTCTTCCAATGGACTTTTTAGTGAAACCCAATAGATAGCTTTATTTTCTCTTTGTTTACTCAAATATTGAATGCTTATGTCTTATAAATTTAGTAGAAAAGTATTCTAATGACTTGCTTATGACACCCCATAGAATATATTATGTTTAGTACCTTGGACACTGTAGCTTATTCACTTAAATCTCTGATAAATTGCATGTCTGGTATGCACAGTCTGCTTAGCACGGTTAGTAAGATGTTGGGTTTGCACTATCAAATTAAGACTGTCATTGGTTCGAATACCATGTTATCATGTTTTTATTTTACTAGTGTGGTTTGTGGCTCTATAATATGAATGCCTATGTCTTTTAACAACAATAGTCAAGTCTTCCAATGGACTTTTTAGTGAAACCCAATAGATAGCTTTATTTTCTCTTTGTTTACTCAAATATTGAATGCTTATGTCTTATAAATTTAGTAGGAAAGTATTCTAATGACTTGCTTATGACACCCCATAGAATATATTATGTTTAGTACCTTGGACACTGTAGCTTATTCACTTAAATCTCTGATAAATTGCATGTCTGGTATGTACAGTCTGGTTAGCACAGTTAGTAAGGTGTTGGGTTTGCACTATTAAATTAAGATTGTCATTGGTTCGAATACCATGTTATCATGTTTTTATTTTACTAGTGTGGTTTGTGGCTCTATAATATGAATGCCTATGTCTTTTAACAACAATAGTCAAGTCTTCCAATGGACTTTTTAGTGAAACCCAATAGATAGCTTTATTTTCTCTTTGTTTACTCAAATATTGAATGCTTATGTCTTATAAATTTAGTAGGAAAGTATTCTAATAACTTGCTTATGACACCCCATTGAATATATTATGTTTAGTTATGTGGACACTGTAGCTTATTCACTTAAATCTCTGATAAATTGTGTGTCTGGTATGCACGGTCTGGTCAGCACAGTTAGTAAGGTGTTGGGTTTGCACTATCAAATTAAGACTGTCGTTGGTTTGAATCCCATGTTATCATGTTTCTATTTTACTAGTGTGGTTTGTGGCTCTAAAATATGAATGCCTATGTCTTTTAACAACAATAATCAAGTCTTCCAATGGACTTTTTAGTAAAACCCAATAGATAGCTTTATTTTCTCTTTGTTTACTGAAATATTGAATGCTTATGTCTTATAAATTTAGTAGGAAAGTATTCTAATGACTTGCTTATGACACCCCATTGAATATATTATGTTTAGTTCCGTGGACACTGTAGCTTATTTACTTAAATTTCTGATAACTTGTGTGTCTGGTTTGCACAGTCTGGTTAGCACAGTTAGTAAGGTGTTGGGTTTGCACTATCAAATTAAGACTGTCATTGGTTCGAATATCATGTTATCATGTTTCTATTTTACTAGTGTGGTTTGTGGCTCTATAATATGAATGCCTATGTCTTTTAACAACAATAGTCAAGTCTTCCAATGGACTTTTTAGTGAAACCCAATAGATAGCTTTATTTTCTCTTTGTTTACTCAAATATTGAATGCTTATGTCTTATAAATTTAGTAGGAAAGTATTCTAATGACTTGCTTATGACACCCCATAGAATATATTATGTTTAGTACCTTGGACACTGTAGCTTATTCACTTAAATCTCTGATAAATTGCATGTCTGGTATGTACAGTCTGGTTAGCACAGTTAGTAAGGTGTTGGGTTTGCACTATTAAATTAAGACTGTCATTGGTTCGAATACCATGTTATCATGTTTTTATTTTACTAGTGTGGTTTGTGGCTCTATAATATGAATGCCTATGTCTTTTAACAACAATAGTCAAGTCTTCCAATGGACTTTTTAGTGAAACCCAATAGATAGCTTTATTTTCTCTTTGTTTACTCAAATATTGAATGCTTATGTCTTATAAATTTAGTAGGAAAGTATTCTAATAACTTGCTTATGACACCCCATTGAATATATTATGTTTAGTTCTGTGGACACTGTAGCTTATTCACTTAAATCTCTGATAAATTGTGTGTCTGGTATGCACGGTCTGGTCAGCACAGTTAGTAAGGTGTTGGGTTTGCACTATCAAATTAAGACTGTCGTTGGTTTGAATCCCATGTTATCATGTTTCTATTTTACTAGTGTGGTTTGTGGCTCTATAATATGAATGCCTATATCTTTTAACAACAATAGTCAAGTCTTCCAATGGACTTTTTAGTGAAACCCAATAGATAGCTTTATTTTCTCTTTGTTTACTCAAATATTGAATGCTTATGTCTTATAAATTTAGTAGAAAAGTATTCTAATGACTTGCTTATGACACCCCATAGAATATATTATGTTTAGTACCTTGGACACTGTAGCTTATTCACTTAAATCTCTGATAAATTGCATGTCTGGTATGCACAGTCTGCTTAGCACGGTTAGTAAGATGTTGGGTTTGCACTATCAAATTAAGACTGTCATTGGTTCGAATACCATGTTATCATGTTTTTATTTTACTAGTGTGGTTTGTGGCTCTATAATATGAATGCCTATGTCTTTTAACAACAATAGTCAAGTCTTCCAATGGACTTTTTAGTGAAACCCAATAGATAGCTTTATTTTCTCTTTGTTTACTCAAATATTGAATGCTTATGTCTTATAAATTTAGTAGGAAAGTATTCTAATGACTTGCTTATGACACCCCATAGAATATATTATGTTTAGTACCTTGGACACTGTAGCTTATTCACTTAAATCTCTGATAAATTGCATGTCTGGTATGTACAGTCTGGTTAGCACAGTTAGTAAGGTGTTGGGTTTGCACTATTAAATTAAGATTGTCATTGGTTCGAATACCATGTTATCATGTTTTTATTTTACTAGTGTGGTTTGTGGCTCTATAATATGAATGCCTATGTCTTTTAACAACAATAGTCAAGTCTTCCAATGGACTTTTTAGTGAAACCCAATAGATAGCTTTATTTTCTCTTTGTTTACTCAAATATTGAATGCTTATGTCTTATAAATTTAGTAGGAAAGTATTCTAATAACTTGCTTATGACACCCCATTGAATATATTATGTTTAGTTATGTGGACACTGTAGCTTATTCACTTAAATCTCTGATAAATTGTGTGTCTGGTATGCACGGTCTGGTCAGCACAGTTAGTAAGGTGTTGGGTTTGCACTATCAAATTAAGACTGTCGTTGGTTTGAATCCCATGTTATCATGTTTCTATTTTACTAGTGTGGTTTGTGGCTCTAAAATATGAATGCCTATGTCTTTTAACAACAATAATCAAGTCTTCCAATGGACTTTTTAGTAAAACCCAATAGATAGCTTTATTTTCTCTTTGTTTACTGAAATATTGAATGCTTATGTCTTATAAATTTAGTAGGAAAGTATTCTAATGACTTGCTTATGACACCCCATTGAATATATTATGTTTAGTTCCGTGGACACTGTAGCTTATTTACTTAAATTTCTGATAACTTGTGTGTCTGGTTTGCACAGTCTGGTTAGCACAGTTAGTAAGGTGTTGGGTTTGCACTATCAAATTAAGACTGTCATTGGTTCGAATACCATGTTATCATGTTTCTATTTTACTAGTGTGGTTTGTGGCTCTATAATATGAATGCCTATGTCTTTTAACAACAATAGTCAAGTCTTCCAATGGACTTTTTAGTGAAACCCAATAGATAGCTTTATTTTCTCTTTGTTTACTCAAATATTGAATGCTTATGTCTTATAAATTTAGTAGGAAAGTATTCTAATGACTTGCTTATGACACCCCATAGAATATATTATGTTTAGTACCTTGGACACTGTAGCTTATTCACTTAAATCTCTGATAAATTGCATGTCTGGTATGTACAGTCTGGTTAGCACAGTTAGTAAGGTGTTGGGTTTGCACTATTAAATTAAGACTGTCATTGGTTCGAATACCATGTTATCATGTTTTTATTTTACTAGTGTGGTTTGTGGCTCTATAATATGAATGCCTATGTCTTTTAACAACAATAGTCAAGTCTTCCAATGGACTTTTTAGTGAAACCCAATAGATAGCTTTATTTTCTCTTTGTTTACTCAAATATTGAATGCTTATGTCTTATAAATTTAGTAGGAAAGTATTCTAATAACTTGCTTATGACACCCCATTGAATATATTATGTTTAGTTCTGTGGACACTGTAGCTTATTCACTTAAATCTCTGATAAATTGTGTGTCTGGTATGCACGGTCTGGTCAGCACAGTTAGTAAGGTGTTGGGTTTGCACTATCAAATTAAGACTGTCGTTGGTTTGAATCCCATGTTATCATGTTTCTATTTTACTAGTGTGGTTTGTGGCTCTATAATATGAATGCCTATATCTTTTAACAACAATAGTCAAGTCTTCCAATGGACTTTTTAGTGAAACCCAATAGATAGCTTTATTTTCTCTTTGTTTACTCAAATATTGAATGCTTATGTCTTATAAATTTAGTAGAAAAGTATTCTAATGACTTGCTTATGACACCCCATAGAATATATTATGTTTAGTACCTTGGACACTGTAGCTTATTCACTTAAATCTCTGATAAATTGCATGTCTGGTATGCACAGTCTGCTTAGCACGGTTAGTAAGATGTTGGGTTTGCACTATCAAATTAAGACTGTCATTGGTTCGAATACCATGTTATCATGTTTTTATTTTACTAGTGTGGTTTGTGGCTCTATAATATGAATGCCTATGTCTTTTAACAACAATAGTCAAGTCTTCCAATGGACTTTTTAGTGAAACCCAATAGATAGCTTTATTTTCTCTTTGTTTACTCAAATATTGAATGCTTATGTCTTATAAATTTAGTAGGAAAGTATTCTAATGACTTGCTTATGACACCCCATAGAATATATTATGTTTAGTACCTTGGACACTGTAGCTTATTCACTTAAATCTCTGATAAATTGCATGTCTGGTATGTACAGTCTGGTTAGCACAGTTAGTAAGGTGTTGGGTTTGCACTATTAAATTAAGATTGTCATTGGTTCGAATACCATGTTATCATGTTTTTATTTTACTAGTGTGGTTTGTGGCTCTATAATATGAATGCCTATGTCTTTTAACAACAATAGTCAAGTCTTCCAATGGACTTTTTAGTGAAACCCAATAGATAGCTTTATTTTCTCTTTGTTTACTCAAATATTGAATGCTTATGTCTTATAAATTTAGTAGGAAAGTATTCTAATAACTTGCTTATGACACCCCATTGAATATATTATGTTTAGTTATGTGGACACTGTAGCTTATTCACTTAAATCTCTGATAAATTGTGTGTCTGGTATGCACGGTCTGGTCAGCACAGTTAGTAAGGTGTTGGGTTTGCACTATCAAATTAAGACTGTCGTTGGTTTGAATCCCATGTTATCATGTTTCTATTTTACTAGTGTGGTTTGTGGCTCTAAAATATGAATGCCTATGTCTTTTAACAACAATAATCAAGTCTTCCAATGGACTTTTTAGTAAAACCCAATAGATAGCTTTATTTTCTCTTTGTTTACTGAAATATTGAATGCTTATGTCTTATAAATTTAGTAGGAAAGTATTCTAATGACTTGCTTATGACACCCCATTGAATATATTATGTTTAGTTCCGTGGACACTGTAGCTTATTTACTTAAATTTCTGATAACTTGTGTGTCTAGTATGCACAGTCTGGTTAGCACAGTTAGTAAGGTGTTGGGTTTGCACTATCAAATTAAGACTGTCATTGGTTCGAATACCATGTTATCATGTTTTTATTTTACTAGTGTGGTTTGTGGCTCTATAATATGAATGCCTATGTCTTTTAACAACAATAGTCAAGTCTTCCAATGGACTTTTTAGTGAAACCCAATAGATAGCTTTATTTTCTCTTTGTTTACTCAAATATTGAATGCTTATGTCTTATAAATTTAGTAGGAAAGTATTCTAATGACTTGCTTATGACACCCCATAGAATATATTATGTTTAGTACCTTGGACACTGTAGCTTATTCACTTAAATCTCTGATAAATTGCATGTCTGGTATGTACAGTCTGGTTAGCACAGTTAGTAAGGTGTTGGGTTTGCACTATTAAATTAAGACTGTCATTGGTTCGAATAACATGTTATCATGTTTTTATTTTACTAGTGTGGTTTGTGGCTCTATAATATGAATGCCTATGTCTTTTAACAACAATAATCAAGTCTTCCAATGGACTTTTTAGTGAAACCCAATAGATAGCTTTATTTTCTCTTTGTTTACTCAAATATTGAATGCTTATGTCTTATAAATTTAGTAGGAAAGTATTCTAATAACTTGCTTATGACACCCCATTGAATATATTATGTTTAGTTCTGTGGACACTGTAGCTTATTCACTTAAATCTCTGATAAATTGTGTGTCTGGTATGCACGGTCTGGTCAGCACAGTTAGTAAGGTGTTGGGTTTGCACTATCAAATTAAGACTGTCGTTGGTTTGAATCCCATGTTATCATGTTTCTATTTTACTAGTGTGGTTTGTGGCTCTATAATATGAATGCCTATATCTTTTAACAACAATAGTCAAGTCTTCCAATGGACTTTTTAGTGAAACCCAAGAGATAGCTTTATTTTCTCTTTGTTTACTCAAATTTTGAATGCTTATGTCTTATAAATTTAGTAGAAAAGTATTCTAATGACTTGCTTATGACACCCCATAGAATATATTATGTTTAGTACCTTGGACACTGTAGCTTATTCACTTAAATCTCTGATAAATTGCATGTCTGGTATGCACAGTCTGCTTAGCACAGTTAGTAAGATGTTGGGTTTGCACTATCAAATTAAGACTGTCATTGGTTCGAATACCATGTTATCATGTTTTTATTTTACTAGTGTGGTTTGTGGCTCTATAATATGAATGCCTATGTCTTTTAACAACAATAGTAAAGTCTTCCAATGGACTTTTTAGTGAAACCTAATAGATAGCTTTATTTTCTCTTTGTTTACTCAAATATTGAATGCTTATGTCTTATACATTTAGTAGGAAAGTATTCTAATGACTTGCTTATGACACCCCATAGAATATATTATGTTTAGTACCTTGGACACTGTAGCTTATTCACTTAAATCTCTGATAAATTGTGTGTCTGGTATGCACGGTCTGGTCAGCACAGTTAGTAAGGTGTTTGGTTTGCACTATCAAATTAAAACTGTCGTTGGTTTGAATCCCATGTTATCATGTTTCTATTTTACTAGTGTGGTTTGTGGCTCTAAAATATGAATGCCTATGTCTTTTAACAACAATAGTCAAGTCTTCTAATGGACTTTTTAGTAAAACCCAATAGATAGCTTTATTTTCTCTTTGTTTACTGAAATATTGAATGCTTATGTCTTATAAATTTAGTAGGAAAGTATTCTAATGACTTGCTTATGACACCCCATTGAATATATTATGTTTAGTTCCGTGGACACTGTAGCTTATTTACTTAAATTTCTGATAACTTGTGTGGCTGGTTTGCACAGTCTGGTTAGCACAGTTAGTAAGGTGTTGGGTTTGCACTATCAAATTAAGACTGTCATTGGTTCGAATACCATGTTATCATGTTTTTATTTTACTAGTGTGGTTTGTGGCTCTATAATATGAATGCCTATGTCTTTTAACAACAATAGTCAAGTCTTCCAATGGACTTTTTAGTGAAACCCAATAGATAGCTTTATTTTCTCTTTGTTTACTCAAATATTGAATGCTTATGTCTTATAAATTTAGTAGGAAAGTATTCTAATGACTTGCTTATGACACCCCATTGAATATATTATGTTTAGTTCCGTGGACACTGTAGCTTATTTACTTAAATTTCTGATAACTTGTGTGTCTGGTTTGCACAGTCTGGTTAGCACAGTTAGTAAGGTGTTGGGTTTGCACTATCAAATTAAGACTGTCATTGGTTCGAATACCATGTTATCATGTTTCTATTTTACTAGTGTGGTTTGTGGCTCTATAATATGAATGCCTATGTCTTTTAACAACAATAGTCAAGTCTTCCAATGGACTTTTTAGTGAAACCCAATAGATAGCTTTATTTTCTCTTTGTTTACTCAAATATTGAATGCTTATGTCTTATAAATTTAGTAGGAAAGTATTCTAATGACTTGCTTATGACACCCCATAGAATATATTATGTTTAGTACCTTGGACACTGTAGCTTATTCACTTAAATCTCTGATAAATTGCATGTCTGGTATGTACAGTCTGGTTAGCACAGTTAGTAAGGTGTTGGGTTTGCACTATTAAATTAAGACTGTCATTGGTTCGAATACCATGTTATCATGTTTTTATTTTACTAGTGTGGTTTGTGGCTCTATAATATGAATGCCTATGTCTTTTAACAACAATAGTCAAGTCTTCCAATTGACTTTTTAGTGAAACCCAATAGATAGCTTTATTTTCTCTTTGTTTACTCAAATATTGAATGCTTATGTCTTATAAATTTAGTAGGAAAGTATTCTAATAACTTGCTTATGACACCCCATTGAATATATTATGTTTAGTTCTGTGGACACTGTAGCTTATTCACTTAAATCTCTGATAAATTGTGTGTCTGGTATGCACGGTCTGGTCAGCACAGTTAGTAAGGTGTTGGGTTTGCACTATTAAATTAAGATTGTCATTGGTTCGAATACCAAGTTATCATGTTTTTATTTTACTAGTGTGGTTTGTGGCTCTATAATATGAATGCCTATGTCTTTTAACAACAATAGTCAAGTCTTCCAATGGACTTTTTAGTGAAACCCAATAGATAGCTTTATTTTCTCTTTGTTTACTCAAATATTGAATGCTTATGTCTTATAAATTTAGTAGGAAAGTATTCTAATAACTTGCTTATGACACCCCATTGAATATATTATGTTTAGTTCTGTGGACACTGTAGCTTATTCACTTAAATCTCTGATAAATTGTGTGTCTGGTATGCACGGTCTGGTCAGCACAGTTAGTAAGGTGTTGGGTTTGCACTATCAAATTAAGACTGTCGTTGGTTTGAATCCCATGTTATCATGTTTCTATTTTACTAGTGTGGTTTGTGGCTCTAAAATATGAATGCCTATGTCTTTTAACAACAATAATCAAGTCTTCCAATGGACTTTTTAGTAAAACCCAATAGATAGCTTTATTTTCTCTTTGTTTACTGAAATATTGAATGCTTATGTCTTATAAATTTAGTAGGAAAGTATTCTAATGACTTGCTTATGACACCCCATTGAATATATTATGTTTAGTTCCGTGGACACTGTAGCTTATTTACTTAAATTTCTGATAACTTGTGTGTCTAGTATGCACAGTCTGGTTAGCACAGTTAGTAAGGTGTTGGGTTTGCACTATCAAATTAAGACTGTCATTGGTTCGAATACCATGTTATCATGTTTTTATTTTACTAGTGTGGTTTGTGGCTCTATAATATGAATGCCTATGTCTTTTAACAACAATAGTCAAGTCTTCCAATGGACTTTTTAGTGAAACCCAATAGATAGCTTTATTTTCTCTTTGTTTACTCAAATATTGAATGCTTATGTCTTATAAATTTAGTAGGAAAGTATTCTAATGACTTGCTTATGACACCCCATAGAATATATTATGTTTAGTACCTTGGACACTGTAGATTATTCACTTAAATCTCTGATAAATTGCATGTCTGGTATGTACAGTCTGGTTAGCACAGTTAGTAAGGTGTTGGGTTTGCACTATTAAATTAAGACTGTCATTGGTTCGAATATCATGTTTTTATTTTACTAGTGTGGTTTGTGGCTCTATAATATGAATGCCTATGTCTTTTAACAACAATAATCAAGTCTTCCAATGGACTTTTTAGTGAAACCCAATAGATAGCTTTATTTTCTCTTTGTTTACTCAAATATTGAATGCTTATGTCTTATAAATTTAGTAGGAAAGTATTCTAATAACTTGCTTATGACACCCCATTGAATATATTATGTTTAGTTCTGTGGACACTGTAGCTTATTCACTTAAATCTCTGATAAATTGTGTGTCTGGTATGCACGGTCTGGTCAGCACAGTTAGTAAGGTGTTGGGTTTGCACTATCAAATTAAGACTGTCGTTGGTTTGAATCCCATGTTATCATGTTTCTATTTTACTAGTGTGGTTTGTGGCTCTATAATATGAATGCCTATATCTTTTAACAACAATAGTCAAGTCTTCCAATGGACTTTTTAGTGAAACCCAAGAGATAGCTTTATTTTCTCTTTGTTTACTCAAATTTTGAATGCTTATGTCTTATAAATTTAGTAGAAAAGTATTCTAATGACTTGCTTATGACACCCCATAGAATATATTATGTTTAGTACCTTGGACACTGTAGCTTATTCACTTAAATCTCTGATAAATTGCATGTCTGGTATGCACAGTCTGCTTAGCACAGTTAGTAAGATGTTGGGTTTGCACTATCAAATTAAGACTGTCATTGGTTCGAATACCATGTTATCATGTTTTTATTTTACTAGTGTGGTTTGTGGCTCTATAATATGAATGCCTATGTCTTTTAACAACAATAGTAAAGTCTTCCAATGGACTTTTTAGTGAAACCTAATAGATAGCTTTATTTTCTCTTTGTTTACTCAAATATTGAATGCTTATGTCTTATACATTTAGTAGGAAAGTATTCTAATGACTTGCTTATGACACCCCATAGAATATATTATGTTTAGTACCTTGGACACTGTAGCTTATTCACTTAAATCTCTGATAAATTGTGTGTCTGGTATGCACGGTCTGGTCAGCACAGTTAGTAAGGTGTTTGGTTTGCACTATCAAATTAAAACTGTCGTTGGTTTGAATCCCATGTTATCATGTTTCTATTTTACTAGTGTGGTTTGTGGCTCTAAAATATGAATGCCTATGTCTTTTAACAACAATAGTCAAGTCTTCTAATGGACTTTTTAGTAAAACCCAATAGATAGCTTTATTTTCTCTTTGTTTACTGAAATATTGAATGCTTATGTCTTATAAATTTAGTAGGAAAGTATTCTAATGACTTGCTTATGACACCCCATTGAATATATTATGTTTAGTTCCGTGGACACTGTAGCTTATTTACTTAAATTTCTGATAACTTGTGTGTCTGGTTTGCACAGTCTGGTTAGCACAGTTAGTAAGGTGTTGGGTTTGCACTATCAAATTAAGACTGTCATTGGTTCGAATACCATGTTATCATGTTTCTATTTTACTAGTGTGGTTTGTGGCTCTATAATATGAATGCCTATGTCTTTTAACAACAATAGTCAAGTCTTCCAATGGACTTTTTAGTGAAACCCAATAGATAGCTTTATTTTCTCTTTGTTTACTCAAATATTGAATGCTTATGTCTTATAAATTTAGTAGGAAAGTATTCTAATGACTTGCTTATGACACCCCATAGAATATATTATGTTTAGTACCTTGGACACTGTAGCTTATTCACTTAAATCTCTGATAAATTGCATGTCTGGTATGTACAGTCTGGTTAGCACAGTTAGTAAGGTGTTGGGTTTGCACTATTAAATTAAGACTGTCATTGGTTCGAATACCATGTTATCATGTTTTTATTTTACTAGTGTGGTTTGTGGCTCTATAATATGAATGCCTATGTCTTTTAACAACAATAGTCAAGTCTTCCAATGGACTTTTTAGTGAAACCCAATAGATAGCTTTATTTTCTCTTTGTTTACTCAAATATTGAATGCTTATGTCTTATAAATTTAGTAGGAAAGTATTCTAATGACTTGCTTATGACACCCCATTGAATATATTATGTTTAGTTCTGTGGACACTGTAGCTTATTCACTTAAATCTCTGATAAATTGTGTGTCTGGTATGCACGGTCTGGTCAGCACAGTTAGTAAGGTGTTGGGTTTGCACTATCAAATTAAGACTGTCGTTGGTTTGAATCCCATGTTATCATGTTTCTATTTTACTAGTGTGGTTTGTGGCTCTATAATATGAATGCCTATATCTTTTAACAACAATAGTCAAGTCTTCCAATGGACTTTTTAGTGAAACCCAATAGATAGCTTTATTTTCTCTTTGTTTACTCAAATATTGAATGCTTATGTCTTATAAATTTAGTAGAAAAGTATTCTAATGACTTGCTTATAACACCCCATAGAATATATTATGTTTAGTACCTTGGACACTGTAGCTTATTCACTTAAATCTCTGATAAATTGCATGTCTGGTATGCACAGTCTGCTTAGCACGGTTAGTAAGATGTTGGGTTTGCACTATCAAATTAAGACTGTCATTGGTTCGAATACCATGTTATCATGTTTTTATTTTACTAGTGTGGTTTGTGGCTCTATAATATGAATGCCTATGTCTTTTAACAACAATAGTCAAGTCTTCCAATGGACTTTTTAGTGAAACCCAAAAGATAGCTTTATTTTCTCTTTGTTTACTCAAATATTGAATGCTTATGTCTTATAAATTTAGTAGGAAAGTATTCTAATGACTTGCTTATGACACCCCATAGAATATATTATGTTTAGTACCTTGGACACTGTAGCTTATTCACTTAAATCTCTGATAAATTGCATGTCTGGTATGTACAGTCTGGTTAGCACAGTTAGTAAGGTGTTGGGTTTGCACTATTAAATTAAGATTGTCATTGGTTCGAATACCATGTTATCATGTTTTTATTTTACTAGTGTGGTTTGTGGCTCTATAATATGAATGCCTATGTCTTTTAACAACAATAGTCAAGTCTTCCAATGGACTTTTTAGTGAAACCCAATAGATAGCTTTATTTTCTCTTTGTTTACTCAAATATTGAATGCTTATGTCTTATAAATTTAGTAGGAAAGTATTCTAATAACTTGCTTATGACACCCCATTGAATATATTATGTTTAGTTCTGTGGACACTGTAGCTTATTCACTTAAATCTCTGATAAATTGCGTGTCTGGTATGCACGGTCTGGTCAGCACAGTTAGTAAGGTGTTGGGTTTGCACTATCAAATTAAGACTGTCGTTGGTTTGAATCCCATGTTATCATGTTTCTATTTTACTAGTGTGGTTTGTGGCTCTAAAATATGAATGCCTATGTCTTTTAACAACAATAATCAAGTCTTCCAATGGACTTTTTAGTAAAACCCAATAGATAGCTTTATTTTCTCTTTGTTTACTGAAATATTGAATGCTTATGTCTTATAAATTTAGTAGGAAAGTATTCTAATGACTTGCTTATGACACCCCATTGAATATATTATGTTTAGTTCCGTGGACACTGTAGCTTATTTACTTAAATTTCTGATAACTTGTGTGTCTAGTATGCACAGTCTGGTTAGCACAGTTAGTAAGGTGTTGGGTTTGCACTATCAAATTAAGACTGTCATTGGTTCGAATACCATGTTATCATGTTTTTATTTTACTAGTGTGGTTTGTGGCTCTATAATATGAATGCCTATGTCTTTTAACAACAATAGTCAAGTCTTCCAATGGACTTTTTAGTGAAACCCAATAGATAGCTTTATTTTCTCTTTGTTTACTCAAATATTGAATGCTTATGTCTTATAAATTTAGTAGGAAAGTATTCTAATGACTTGCTTATGACACCCCATAGAATATATTATGTTTAGTACCTTGGACACTGTAGCTTATTCACTTAAATCTCTGATAAATTGCATGTCTGGTATGTACAGTCTGGTTAGCACAGTTAGTAAGGTGTTGGGTTTGCACTATTAAATTAAGACTGTCATTGGTTCGAATACCATGTTATCATGTTTTTATTTTACTAGTGTGGTTTGTGGCTCTATAATATGAATGCCTATGTCTTTTAACAACAATAATCAAGTCTTCCAATGGACTTTTTAGTGAAACCCAATAGATAGCTTTATTTTCTCTTTGTTTACTCAAATATTGAATGCTTATGTCTTATAAATTTAGTAGGAAAGTATTCTAATAACTTGCTTATGACACCCCATTGAATATATTATGTTTAGTTCTGTGGACACTGTAGCTTATTCACTTAAATCTCTGATAAATTGTGTGTCTGGTATGCACGGTCTGGTCAGCACAGTTAGTAAGGTGTTGGGTTTGCACTATCAAATTAAGACTGTCGTTGGTTTGAATCCCATGTTATCATGTTTCTATTTTACTAGTGTGGTTTGTGGCTCTATAATATGAATGCCTATATCTTTTAACAACAATAGTCAAGTCTTCCAATGGACTTTTTAGTGAAACCCAATAGATAGCTTTATTTTCTCTTTGTTTACTCAAATTTTGAATGCTTATGTCTTATAAATTTAGTAGAAAAGTATTCTAATGACTTGCTTATGACACCCCATAGAATATATTATGTTTAGTACCTTGGACACTGTAGCTTATTCACTTAAATCTCTGATAGATTGCATGTCTGGTATGCACAGTCTGCTTAGCACAGTTAGTAAGATGTTGGGTTTGCACTATCAAATTAAGACTGTCATTGGTTCGAATACCATGTTATCATGTTTTTATTTTACTAGTGTGGTTTGTGGCTCTATAATATGAATGCCTATGTCTTTTAACAACAATAGTAAAGTCTTCCAATGGACTTTTTAGTGAAACCTAATAGATAGCTTTATTTTCTCTTTGTTTACTCAAATATTGAATGCTTATGTCTTATACATTTAGTAGGAAAGTATTCTAATGACTTGCTTATGACACCCCATAGAATATATTATGTTTAGTACCTTGGACACTGTAGCTTATTCACTTAAATCTCTGATAAATTGCAGGTCTGGTATGCACATTCTGGTTAGCACAGTTAGTAAGGTGTTGGGTTTGCACTATCAAATTAAGACTGTCATTGGTTTGAATCCCATGTTTTTATTTTACTAGTGTGGTTTGTGGCTCTATAATATGAATGCATATGTCTTTTAACAACAATAGTCAAGTCTTCCAATGGACTTTTTAGTGAAACCCAATAGATAGCTTTATTTTCTCTTTGTTTACTCAAATATTGAATGCTTATGTCTTATAAATTTAGTAGGAAAGTATTCTAATGACTTGCTTATGACACCCCATAGAATATATTATGTTTAGTACCTTGGACACTGTAGCTTATTCACTTAAATCTCTGATAAATTGCAGGTCTGGTATGCACAGTCTGGTTAGCACAGTTAGTAAGGTGTTGGGTTTGCACTATCAAATTAAGACTGTCATTGGTTCGAATCCCATGTTTTTATTTTACTAGTGTGGTTTGTGGCTCTATAATATGAATGCCTATGTCTTTTAACAACAATAGTCAAGTCTTCCAATTGACTTTTTAGTGAAACCCAATAGATAGCTTTATTTTCTCTTTGTTTACTCAAATATTGAATGCTTATGTCTTATAAATTTAGTAGGAAAGTATTCTAATGACTTGCTTATGACACCCCATAGAATATATTATGTTTAGTACCTTGGACACTGTAGCTTATTCACTTAAATCTCTGATAAATTGCAAGTCTGGTATGCACGGTCTGGTTAGCACAGTTAGTAAGGTTTTGGGTTTGCACTATCAAATTAAGACTGTCATTGGTTCGAATACTATGTTATCATGTTTTTATTTTACTAGTGTGGTTTGTGGCTCTATAATATGAATGCCTATGTCTTTTAACAACAATAGTCAAGTCTTCCAATGGACTTTTTAGAGAAACCCAATAGATAGCTTTATTTTCTCTTTGTTTACTCAAATTTTGAATGCTTATGTCTTATAAATTTAGTAGAAAAGTATTCTAATGACTTGCTTATGACACCCCATAGAATATATTATGTTTAGTACCTTGGACACTGTAGCTTATTCACTTAAATCTCTGATAAATTGCATGTCTGGTATGCACAGTCTGCTTAGCACAGTTAGTAAGATGTTGGGTTTGCACTATCAAATTAAGACTGTCATTGGTTCGAATACCATGTTATCATGTTTTTATTTTACTAGTGTGGTTTGTGGCTCTATAATATGAATGCCTATGTCTTTTAACAACAATAGTAAAGTCTTCCAATGGACTTTTTAGTGAAACCTAATAGATAGCTTTATTTTCTCTTTGTTTACTCAAATATTGAATGCTTATGTCTTATACATTTAGTAGGAAAGTATTCTAATGACTTGCTTATGACACCCCATAGAATATATTATGTTTAGTACCTTGGACACTGTAGCTTATTCACTTAAATCTCTGATAAATTGCAGGTCTGGTATGCACATTCTGGTTAGCACAGTTAGTAAGGTGTTGGGTTTGCACTATCAAATTAAGACTGTCATTGGTTTGAATCCCATGTTTTTATTTTACTAGTGTGGTTTGTGGCTCTATAATATGAATGCCTATGTCTTTTAACAACAATAGTCAAGTCTTCCAATGGACTTTTTAGTGAAACCCAATAGATAGCTTTATTTTCTCTTTGTTTACTCAAATATTGAATGCTTATGTCTTATAAATTTAGTAGGAAAGTATTCTAATGACTTGCTTATGACACCCCATAGAATATATTATGTTTAGTACCTTGGACACTGTAGCTTATTCACTTAAATCTCTGATAAATTGCAGGTCTGGTATGCACAGTCTGGTTAGCACAGTTAGTAAGGTGTTGGGTTTGCACTATCAAATTAAGACTGTCATTGGTTCGAATCCCATGTTTTTATTTTACTAGTGTGGTTTGTGGCTCTATAATATGAATGCCTATGTCTTTTAACAACAATAGTCAAGTCTTCCAATGGACTTTTTAGTGAAACCCAATAGATAGCTTTATTTTCTCTTTGTTTACTCAAATATTGAATGCTTATGTCTTATAAATTTAGTAGGAAAGTATTCTAATGACTTGCTTATGACACCCCATAGAATATATTATGTTTAGTACCTTGGACACTGTAGCTTATTCACTTAAATCTCTGATAAATTGCAAGTCTGGTATGCATGGTCTGGTTAGCACAGTTAGTAAGGTTTTGGGTTTGCACTATCAAATTAAGACTGTCATTGGTTCGAATACCATGTTATCATGTTTTTATTTTACTAGTGTGGTTTGTGGCTCTATAATATGAATGCCTATGTCTTTTAACAACAATAGTCAAGTCTTCCAATGGACTTTTTAGAGAAACCCAATAGATAGCTTTATTTTCTCTTTGTTTACTCAAATATTGAATGCTTATGTCTTATAAATTTAGTAGGAAAGTATTCTAATGACTTGCTTATGACACCCCATTGAATATATTATGTTTAGTTCTGTGGACACTGTAGCTTATTCACTTAAATCTCTGATAAATTGTGTGTCTGGTATGCACGGTCTGGTCAGCACAGTTAGTAAGGTTTTGGGTTTGCACTATCAAATTAAGACTGTCGTTGGTTTGAATCCCATGTTATCATGTTTCTATTTTACTAGTGTGGTTTGTGGCTGTAAAATATGAATGCCTATGTCTTTTAACAACAATAGTCAAGTCTTCCAATGGACTTTTTAGTAAAACCCAATAGATAGCTTTATTTTCTCTTTGTTTACTGAAATATTGAATGCTTATGTCTTATAAATTTAGTAGGAAAGTATTCTAATGACTTGCTTATGACACCCCATTGAATATATTATGTTTAGTTCCGTGGACACTGTAGCTTATTTACTTAAATTTCTGATAACTTGTGTGTCTGGTATGCACAGTCTGGTTAGCACAGTTAGTAAGGTGTTGGGTTTGCACTATCAAATTAAGACTGTCATTGGTTCGAATACCATGTTATCATGTTTTTATTTTACTAGTGTGGTTTGTGGCTCTATAATATGAATGCCTATGTCTTTTAACAACAATAGTCAAGTCTTCCAATGGACTTTTTAGTGAAACCCAATAGATAGCTTTATTTTCTCTTTGTTTACTCAAATATTGAATGCTTATGTCTTATAAATTTAGTAGGAAAGTATTCTAATGACTTGCTTATGACACCCCATAGAATATATTATGTTTAGTACCTTGGACACTGTAGCTTATTCACTTAAATCTCTGATAAATTGCATGTCTGGTATGCACAGTCTGCTTAGCACGGTTAGTAAGTTGTTGGGTTTGCACTATCAAATTAAGACTGTCATTGGTTCGAATACCATGTTATCATGTTTTTATTTTACTAGTGTGGTTTGTGGCTCTATAATATGAATGCCTATGTCTTTTAACAACAATAGTCAAGTCTTCCAATGGACTTTTTAGTGAAACCTAATAGATAGCTTTATTTTCTCTTTGTTCACTCAAATATTGAATGCTTATGTCTTATAAATTTAGTAGGAAAGTATTCTAATGACTTGCTTATGACACCCCATAGAATATATTATGTTTAGTACCTTGGACACTGTAGCTTATTCACTTAAATCTCTGATAAATTGCAGGTCTGGTATGCACAGTCTGGTTAGCACAGTTAGTAAGGTGTTGGGTTTGCACTATCAAATTAAGACTGTCATTGGTTCGAATCCCATGTTTTTATTTTACTAGTGTGGTTTGTGGCTCTATAATATGAATGCCTATGTCTTTTAACAACAATAGTCAAGTCTTCCAATGGACTTTTTAGTGAAACCCAATAGATAGCTTTATTTTCTCTTTGTTTACTCAAATATTGAATGCTTATGTCTTATAAATTTAGTAGGAAAGTATTCTAATGACTTGCTTATGACACCCCATAGTATATATTATGTTTAGTACCTTGGACACTGTAGCTTATTCACTTAAATCTCTGATAAATTGCAAGTCTGGTATGCACGGTCTGGTTAGCACAGTTAGTAAGGTTTTGGGTTTGCACTATCAAATTAAGACTGTCATTGGTTCGAATACCATGTTATCATGTTTTTATTTTACTAGTGTGGTTTGTGGCTCTATAATATGAATGCCTATGTCTTTTAACAACAATAGTCAAGTCTTCCAATGGACTTTTTAGTGAAACCTAATAGATAGCTTTATTTTCTCTTTGTTCACTCAAATATTGAATGCTTATGTCTTATAAATTTAGTAGGAAAGTATTCTAATGACTTGCTTATGACACCCCATAGAATATATTATGTTTAGTACCTTGGACACTGTAGCTTATTCACTTAAATCTCTGATAAATTGCAGGTCTGGTATGCACAGTCTGGTTAGCACAGTTAGTAAGGTGTTGGGTTTGCACTATCAAATTAAGGCTGTCATTGGTTCGAATCCCATGTTTTTATTTTACTAGTGTGGTTTGTGGCTCTATAATATGAATGCCTATGTCTTTTAACAACAATAGTCAAGTCTTCCAATGGACTTTTTAGTGAAACCCAATAGATAGCTTTATTTTCTCTTTGTTTACTCAAATATTGAATGCTTATGTCTTATAAATTTAGTAGGAAAGTATTCTAATGACTTGCTTATGACACCCCATAGAATATATTATGTTTAGTACCTTGGACACTGTAGCTTATTCACTTAAATCTCTGATAAATTGCAAGTCTGGTATGCACGGTCTGGTTAGCACAGTTAGTAAGGTTTTGGGTTTGCACTATCAAATTAAGACTGTCATTGGTTCCAATACCATGTTATCATGTTTTTATTTTACTAGTGTGGTTTGTGGCTCTATAATATGAATGCCTATGTCTTTTAACAACAATAGTCAAGTCTTCCAATGGACTTTTTAGAGAAACCCAATAGATAGCTTTATTTTCTCTTTGTTTACTCAAATATTGAATGCTTATGTCTTATAAATTTAGTAGGAAAGTATTCTAATGACTTGCTTATGACACCCCATTGAATATATTATGTTTAGTTCTGTGGACACTGTAGCTTATTCACTTAAATCTCTGATAAATTGAGTGTCTGGTATGCACGGTCTGGTCAGCACAGTTAGTAAGGTTTTGGGTTTGCACTATCAAATTAAGACTGTCGTTGGTTTGAATCCCATGTTATCATGTTTCTATTTTACTAGTGTGGTTTGTGGCTCTAAAATATGAATGCCTATGTCTTTTAACAACAATAGTCAAGTCTTCCAATGGACTTTTTAGTAAAACCCAATAGATAGCTTTATTTTCTCTTTGTTTACTGAAATATTGAATGCTTATGTCTTATAAATTTAGTAGGAAAGTATTCTAATGACTTGCTTATGACACCCCATTGAATATATTATGTTTAGTTCCGTGGACACTGTAGCTTATTTACTTAAATTTCTGATAACTTGTGTGTCTGGTATGCACAGTCTGGTTAGCACAGTTAGTAAGGTGTTGGGTTTGCACTATCAAATTAAGACTGTCATTGGTTCGAATACCATGTTATCATGTTTTTATTTTACTAGTGTGGTTTGTGGCTCTATAATATGAATGCCTATGTCTTTTAACAACAATAGTCAAGTCTTCCAATGGACTTTTTAGTGAAACCCAATAGATAGCTTTATTTTCTCTTTGTTTACTCAAATATTGAATGCTTATGTCTTATAAATTTAGTAGGAAAGTATTCTAATGACTTGCTTATGACACCCCATAGAATATATTATGTTTAGTACCTTGGACACTGTAGCTTATTCACTTAAATCTCTGATAAATTGCAAGTCTGGTATGCATGGTCTGGTTAGCACAGTTAGTAAGGTTTTGGGTTTGCACTATCAAATTAAGACTGTCATTGGTTCGAATACCATGTTATCATGTTTTTATTTTACTAGTGTGGTTTGTGGCTCTATAATATGAATGCCTATGTCTTTTAACAACAATAGTCAAGTCTTCCAATGGACTTTTTAGTGAAACCTAATAGATAGCTTTATTTTCTCTTTGTTCACTCAAATATTGAATGCTTATGTCTTATAAATTTAGTAGGAAAGTATTCTAATGACTTGCTTATGACACCCCATAGAATATATTATGTTTAGTACCTTGGACACTGTAGCTTATTCACTTAAATCTCTGATAAATTGCAGGTCTGGTATGCACAGTCTGGTTAGCACAGTTAGTAAGGTGTTGGGTTTGCACTATCAAATTAAGGCTGTCATTGGTTCGAATCCCATGTTTTTATTTTACTAGTGTGGTTTGTGGCTCTATAATATGAATGCCTATGTCTTTTAACAACAATAGTCAAGTCTTCCAATGGACTTTTTAGTGAAACCCAATAGATAGCTTTATTTTCTCTTTGTTTACTCAAATATTGAATGCTTATGTCTTATAAATTTAGTAGGAAAGTATTCTAATGACTTGCTTATGACACCCCATAGAATATATTATGTTTAGTACCTTGGACACTGTAGCTTATTCACTTAAATCTCTGATAAATTGCAAGTCTGGTATGCACGGTCTGGTTAGCACAGTTAGTAAGGTTTTGGGTTTGCACTATCAAATTAAGACTGTCATTGGTTCCAATACCATGTTATCATGTTTTTATTTTACTAGTGTGGTTTGTGGCTCTATAATATGAATGCCTATGTCTTTTAACAACAATAGTCAAGTCTTCCAATGGACTTTTTAGAGAAACCCAATAGATAGCTTTATTTTCTCTTTGTTTACTCAAATATTGAATGCTTATGTCTTATAAATTTAGTAGGAAAGTATTCTAATGACTTGCTTATGACACCCCATTGAATATATTATGTTTAGTTCTGTGGACACTGTAGCTTATTCACTTAAATCTCTGATAAATTGAGTGTCTGGTATGCACGGTCTGGTCAGCACAGTTAGTAAGGTTTTGGGTTTGCACTATCAAATTAAGACTGTCGTTGGTTTGAATCCCATGTTATCATGTTTCTATTTTACTAGTGTGGTTTGTGGCTCTAAAATATGAATGCCTATGTCTTTTAACAACAATAGTCAAGTCTTCCAATGGACTTTTTAGTAAAACCCAATAGATAGCTTTATTTTCTCTTTGTTTACTGAAATATTGAATGCTTATGTCTTATAAATTTAGTAGGAAAGTATTCTAATGACTTGCTTATGACACCCCATTGAATATATTATGTTTAGTTCCGTGGACACTGTAGCTTATTTACTTAAATTTCTGATAACTTGTGTGTCTGGTATGCACAGTCTGGTTAGCACAGTTAGTAAGGTGTTGGGTTTGCACTATCAAATTAAGACTGTCATTGGTTCGAATACCATGTTATCATGTTTTTATTTTACTAGTGTGGTTTGTGGCTCTATAATATGAATGCCTATGTCTTTTAACAACAATAGTCAAGTCTTCCAATGGACTTTTTAGTGAAACCCAATAGATAGCTTTATTTTCTCTTTGTTTACTCAAATATTGAATGCTTATGTCTTATAAATTTAGTAGGAAAGTATTCTAATGACTTGCTTATGACACCCCATAGAATATATTATGTTTAGTACCTTGGACACTGTAGCTTATTCACTTAAATCTCTGATAAATTGCAAGTCTGGTATGCATGGTCTGGTTAGCACAGTTAGTAAGGTTTTGGGTTTGCACTATCAAATTAAGACTGTCATTGGTTCGAATACCATGTTATCATGTTTTTATTTTACTAGTGTGGTTTGTGGCTCTATAATATGAATGCCTATGTCTTTTAACAACAATAGTCAAGTCTTCCAATGGACTTTTTAGTGAAACCCAATAGATAGCTTTATTTTCTCTTTGTTTACTCAAATATTGAATGCTTATGTCTTATAAATTTAGTAGGAAAGTATTCTAATGACTTGCTTATGACACCCCATAGAATATATTATGTTTAGTACCTTGGACACTGTAGCTTATTCACTTAAATCTCTGATAAATTGCAAGTCTGGTATGCACGGTCTGGTTAGCACAGTTAGTAAGGTTTTGGGTTTGCACTATCAAATTAAGACTGTCATTGGTTCGAATACCATGTTATCATGTTTTTATTTTACTAGTGTGGTTTGTGGCTCTATAATATGAATGCCTATGTCTTTTAACAACAATAGTCAAGTCTTCCAATGGACTTTTTAGAGAAACCCAATAGATAGCTTTATTTTCTCTTTGTTTACTCAAATATTGAATGCTTATGTCTTATAAATTTAGTAGGAAAGTATTCTAATGACTTGCTTATGACACCCCATTGAATATATTATGTTTAGTTCTGTGGACACTGTAGCTTATTCACTTAAATCTCTGATAAATTGTGTGTCTGGTATGCACGGTCTGGTCAGCACAGTTAGTAAGGTGTTGGGTTTGCACTATCAAATTAAGACTGTCGTTGGTTTGAATCCCATGTTATCATGTTTCTATTTTACTAGTGTGGTTTGTGGCTCTAAAATATGAATGCCTATGTCTTTTAACAACAATAGTCAAGTCTTCCAATGGACTTTTTAGTAAAACCCAATAGATAGCTTTATTTTCTCTTTGTTTACTGAAATATTGAATGCTTATGTCTTATAAATTTAGTAGGAAAGTATTCTAATGACTTGCTTATGACACCCCATTGAATATATTATGTTTAGTTCCGTGGACACTGTAGCTTATTTACTTAAATTTCTGATAACTTGTGTGTCTGGTATGCACAGTCTGGTTTGCACAGTTAGTAAGGTGTTGGGTTTGCACTATCAAATTAAGACTGTCATTGGTTCGAATACCATGTTATCATGTTTTTATTTTACTAGTGTGGTTTGTGGCTCTATAATATGAATGCCTATGTCTTTTAACAACAATAGTCAAGTCTTCCAATGGACTTTTTAGTGAAACCCAATAGATAGCTTTATTTTCTCTTTGTTTACTCAAATATTGAATGCTTATGTCTTATAAATTTAGTAGGAAAGTATTCTAATGACTTGCTTATGACACCCCATAGAATATATTATGTTTAGTACCTTGGACACTGTAGCTTATTCACTTAAATCTCTGATAAATTGCATGTCTGGTATGCACAGTCTGCTTAGCACGGTTAGTAAGTTGTTGGGTTTGCACTATCAAATTAAGACTGTCATTGGTTCGAATACCATGTTATCATGTTTTTATTTTACTAGTGTGGTTTGTGGCTCTATAATATGAATGCCTATGTCTTTTAACAACAATAGTCAAGTCTTCCAATGGACTTTTTAGTGAAACCTAATAGATAGCTTTATTTTCTCTTTGTTCACTCAAATATTGAATGCTTATGTCTTATAAATTTAGTAGGAAAGTATTCTAATGACTTGCTTATGACACCCCATAGAATATATTATGTTTAGTACCTTGGACACTGTAGCTTATTCACTTAAATCTCTGATAAATTGCAGGTCTGGTATGCACAGTCTGGTTAGCACAGTTAGTAAGGTGTTGGGTTTGCACTATCAAATTAAGACTGTCATTGGTTCGAATCCCATGTTTTTATTTTACTAGTGTGGTTTGTGGCTCTATAATATGAATGCCTATGTCTTTTAACAACAATAGTCAAGTCTTCCAATGGACTTTTTAGTGAAACCCAATAGATAGCTTTATTTTCTCTTTGTTTACTCAAATATTGAATGCTTATGTCTTATAAATTTAGTAGGAAAGTATTCTAATGACTTGCTTATGACACCCCATAGAATATATTATGTTTAGTACCTTGGACACTGTAGCTTATTCACTTAAATCTCTGATAAATTGCAAGTCTGGTATGCACGGTCTGGTTAGCACAGTTAGTAAGGTTTTGGGTTTGCACTATCAAATTAAGACTGTCATTGGTTCGAATACCATGTTATCATGTTTTTATTTTACTAGTGTGGTTTGTGGCTCTATAATATGAATGCCTATGTCTTTTAACAACAATAGTCAAGTCTTCCAATGGACTTTTTAGTGAAACCTAATAGATAGCTTTATTTTCTCTTTGTTCACTCAAATATTGAATGCTTATGTCTTATAAATTTAGTAGGAAAGTATTCTAATGACTTGCTTATGACACCCCATAGAATATATTATGTTTAGTACCTTGGACACTGTAGCTTATTCACTTAAATCTCTGATAAATTGCAGGTCTGGTATGCACAGTCTGGTTAGCACAGTTAGTAAGGTGTTGGGTTTGCACTATCAAATTAAGACTGTCATTGGTTCGAATCCCATGTTTTTATTTTACTAGTGTGGTTTGTGGCTCTATAATATGAATGCCTATGTCTTTTAACAACAATAGTCAAGTCTTCCAATGGACTTTTTAGTGAAACCCAATAGATAGCTTTATTTTCTCTTTGTTTACTCAAATATTGAATGCTTATGTCTTATAAATTTAGTAGGAAAGTATTCTAATGACTTGCTTATGACACCCCATAGAATATATTATGTTTAGTACCTTGGACACTGTAGCTTATTCACTTAAATCTCTGATAAATTGCAAGTCTGGTATGCACGGTCTGGTTAGCACAGTTAGTAAGGTTTTGGGTTTGCACTATCAAATTAAGACTGTCATTGGTTCCAATACCATGTTATCATGTTTTTATTTTACTAGTGTGGTTTGTGGCTCTATAATATGAATGCCTATGTCTTTTAACAACAATAGTCAAGTCTTCCAATGGACTTTTTAGAGAAACCCAATAGATAGCTTTATTTTCTCTTTGTTTACTCAAATATTGAATGCTTATGTCTTATAAATTTAGTAGGAAAGTATTCTAATGACTTGCTTATGACACCCCATTGAATATATTATGTTTAGTTCTGTGGACACTGTAGCTTATTCACTTAAATCTCTGATAAATTGAGTGTCTGGTATGCACGGTCTGGTCAGCACAGTTAGTAAGGTTTTGGGTTTGCACTATCAAATTAAGACTGTCGTTGGTTTGAATCCCATGTTATCATGTTTCTATTTTACTAGTGTGGTTTGTGGCTCTAAAATATGAATGCCTATGTCTTTTAACAACAATAGTCAAGTCTTCCAATGGACTTTTTAGTAAAACCCAATAGATAGCTTTATTTTCTCTTTGTTTACTGAAATATTGAATGCTTATGTCTTATAAATTTAGTAGGAAAGTATTCTAATGACTTGCTTATGACACCCCATTGAATATATTATGTTTAGTTCCGTGGACACTGTAGCTTATTTACTTAAATTTCTGATAACTTGTGTGTCTGGTATGCACAGTCTGGTTAGCACAGTTAGTAAGGTGTTGGGTTTGCACTATCAAATTAAGACTGTCATTGGTTCGAATACCATGTTATCATGTTTTTATTTTACTAGTGTGGTTTGTGGCTCTATAATATGAATGCCTATGTCTTTTAACAACAATAGTCAAGTCTTCCAATGGACTTTTTAGTGAAACCCAATAGATAGCTTTATTTTCTCTTTGTTTACTCAAATATTGAATGCTTATGTCTTATAAATTTAGTAGGAAAGTATTCTAATGACTTGCTTATGACACCCCATAGAATATATTATGTTTAGTACCTTGGACACTGTAGCTTATTCACTTAAATCTCTGATAAATTGCATGTCTGGTATGCACAGTCTGCTTAGCACGGTTAGCAAGATGTTGGGTTTGCACTATCAAATTAAGACTGTCATTGGTTCGAATACCATGTTATCATGTTTTTATTTTTCTAGTGTGGTTTGTGGCTCTATAATATGAATGCCTATGTCTTTTAACAACAATAGTCAAGTCTTCCAATGGACTTTTTAGTGAAACCTAATAGATAGCTTTATTTTCTCTTTGTTTACTCAAATATTGAATGCTTATGTCTTATAAATTTAGTAGGAAAGTATTCTAATGACTTGCTTATGACACCCCATAGAATATATTATGTTTAGTACCTTGGACACTGTAGCTTATTCACTTAAATCTCTGATAAATTGCAAGTCTGGTATGCACGGTCTGGTTAGCACAGTTAGTAAGGTTTTGGGTTTGTACTATCAAATTAAGACTGTCATTGGTTCGAATATTATGTTTTTATTTTACTAGTGTGGTTTGTGGCTCTATAATATGAATGCCTATGTCTTTTAACAACAATAGTCAAGTCTTCCAATGGACTTTTTAGAGAAACCCAATAGATAGCTTTATTTTCTCTTTGTTTACTCAAATATTGAATGCTTATGTCTTATAAATTTAGTAGGAAAGTATTCTAATGACTTGCTTATGACACCCCATTGAATATATTATGTTTAGTTCTGTGGACACTGTAGCTTATTCACTTAAATCTCTGATAAATTGTGTGTCTGGTATGCACGGTCTGGTCAGCACAGTTAGTAAGGTGTTGGGTTTGCACTATCAAATTAAGACTGTCGTTGCTTTGAATCCCATGTTATCATGTTTCTATGTTACTAGTGTGGTTTGTGGCTCTAAAATATGAATGCCTATGTCTTTTAACAACAATAGTCAAGTCTTCCAATGGACTTTTTAGTAAAACCCAATAGATAGCTTTATTTTCTCTTTGTTTACTGAAATATTGAATGCTTATGTCTTATAAATTTAGTAGGAAAGTATTCTAATGACTTGCTTATGAAACCCCATTGAATATATTATGTTTAGTTCCGTGGACACTGTAGCTTATTCACTTGAATTTCTGATAACTTGTGTGTCTGGTATGCACAGTCTGGTTAGCACAGTTAGTTAGGTGTTGGGTTTGCACTATCAAATTAAGACTGTCATTGGTTCGAATACCATGTAATCATGTTTTTATTTTACTAGTGTGGTTTGTGGCTCTATAATATGAATGCCTATGTCTTTTAACAACAATAGTCAAGTCTTCCAATGGACTTTTTAGTGAAACCCAATAGATAGCTTTATTTTCTCTTTGTTTACTCAAATATTGAATGCTTATGTCTTATAGATTTAGTAGGAAAGTATTCTAATAACTTGCTTATGACACCCCATTGAATATATTATGTTTAGTTCTGTGGACACTGTAGCTTATTCACTTAAATCTCTTATAAATGGTGTGTCTGGTATGCACGGTCTGGTCAGCACAGTTAGTAAGGTGTTGGGTTTGCACTATCAAATTAAGACTGTCGTTGGTTTGAATCCCATGTTATCATGTTTCTATTTTACTAGTGTGGTTTGTGGCTCTAAAATATGAATGCCTATGTCTTTTAACAACAATAGTCAAGTCTTCCAATGGACTTTTTAGTAAAACCCAATAGATAGCTTTATTTTCTCTTTGTTTACTGAAATATTGAATGCTTATGTCTCATAAATTTAGTAGGAAAGTATTCTAATGACTTGCTTATGAAACCCCATTGAATATATTATGTTTAGTTCCGTGGACACTGTAGCTTATTCACTTGAATTTCTGATAACTTGTGTGTCTGGTATGCACAGTCTGGTTAGCACAGTTAGTTAGGTGTTGGGTTTGCACTATCAAATTAAGACTGTCATTGGTTCGAATACCATGTAATCATGTTTTTATTTTACTAGTGTGGTTTGTGGCTCTATAATATGAATGCCTATGTCTTTTAACAACAATAGTCAAGTCTTCCAATGGACTTTTTAGAGAAACCCAATAGATAGCTTTATTTTCTCTTTGTTTACTCAAATATTGAATGCTTATGTCTTATAAATTTAGTAGGAAAGTATTCTAATGACTTGCTTATGAAACCCCATTGAATATATTATGTTTAGTTCCGTGGACACTGTAGCTTATTCACTTAAATCTCTGATAAATTGCAAGTCTGGTATGCACAGTCTGGTTAGCACAGTTAGTAAGGTTTTGGGTTTGCACTATCAAATTAAGACTGTCATTGGTTCGAATACCATGTTATCATGTTTTTATTTTACTAGTGTGGTTTGTGGCTCTATAATATGAATGCCTATGTCTTTTAACAACAATAGTCAAGTCTTCCAATGGACTTTTTAGAGAAACCCAATAGATAGCTTTATTTTCTCTTTGTTTACTCAAATATTGAATGCTTATGTCTTATAAATTTAGTAGGAAAGTATTCTAATGACTTGCTTATGACACCCCATAGAATATATTATGTTTAGTACCTTGGACACTGTAGCTTATTCACTTAAATCTCTGATAAATTGCATGTCTGGTATGCACAGTCTGCTTAGCACGGTTAGTAAGTTGTTGGGTTTGCACTATCAAATTAAGACTGTCATTGGTTCGAATACCATGTTATCATGTTTTTATTTTACTAGTGTGGTTTGTGGCTCTATAATATGAATGCCTATGTCTTTTAACAACAATAGTCAAGTCTTCCAATGGACTTTTTAGTGAAACCTAATAGATAGCTTTATTTTCTCTTTGTTCACTCAAATATTGAATGCTTATGTCTTATAAATTTAGTAGGAAAGTATTCTAATGACTTGCTTATGACACCCCATAGAATATATTATGTTTAGTACCTTGGACACTGTAGCTTATTCACTTAAATCTCTGATAAATTGCAGGTCTGGTATGCACAGTCTGGTTAGCACAGTTAGTAAGGTGTTGGGTTTGCACTATCAAATTAAGACTGTCATTGGTTCGAATCCCATGTTTTTATTTTACTAGTGTGGTTTGTGGCTCTATAATATGAATGCCTATGTCTTTTAACAACAATAGTCAAGTCTTCCAATGGACTTTTTAGTGAAACCCAATAGATAGCTTTATTTTCTCTTTGTTTACTCAAATATTGAATGCTTATGTCTTATAAATTTAGTAGGAAAGTATTCTAATGACTTGCTTATGACACCCCATAGAATATATTATGTTTAGTACCTTGGACACTGTAGCTTATTCACTTAAATCTCTGATAAATTGCAAGTCTGGTATGCACGGTCTGGTTAGCACAGTTAGTAAGGTTTTGGGTTTGCACTATCAAATTAAGACTGTCATTGGTTCGAATACCATGTTATCATGTTTTTATTTTACTAGTGTGGTTTGTGGCTCTATAATATGAATGCCTATGTCTTTTAACAACAATAGTCAAGTCTTCCAATGGACTTTTTAGTGAAACCTAATAGATAGCTTTATTTTCTCTTTGTTCACTCAAATATTGAATGCTTATGTCTTATAAATTTAGTAGGAAAGTATTCTAATGACTTGCTTATGACACCCCATAGAATATATTATGTTTAGTACCTTGGACACTGTAGCTTATTCACTTAAATCTCTGATAAATTGCAGGTCTGGTATGCACAGTCTGGTTAGCACAGTTAGTAAGGTGTTGGGTTTGCACTATCAAATTAAGACTGTCATTGGTTCGAATCCCATGTTTTTATTTTACTAGTGTGGTTTGTGGCTCTATAATATGAATGCCTATGTCTTTTAACAACAATAGTCAAGTCTTCCAATGGACTTTTTAGTGAAACCCAATAGATAGCTTTATTTTCTCTTTGTTTACTCAAATATTGAATGCTTATGTCTTATAAATTTAGTAGGAAAGTATTCTAATGACTTGCTTATGACACCCCATAGAATATATTATGTTTAGTACCTTGGACACTGTAGCTTATTCACTTAAATCTCTGATAAATTGCAAGTCTGGTATGCACGGTCTGGTTAGCACAGTTAGTAAGGTTTTGGGTTTGCACTATCAAATTAAGACTGTCATTGGTTCCAATACCATGTTATCATGTTTTTATTTTACTAGTGTGGTTTGTGGCTCTATAATATGAATGCCTATGTCTTTTAACAACAATAGTCAAGTCTTCCAATGGACTTTTTAGAGAAACCCAATAGATAGCTTTATTTTCTCTTTGTTTACTCAAATATTGAATGCTTATGTCTTATAAATTTAGTAGGAAAGTATTCTAATGACTTGCTTATGACACCCCATTGAATATATTATGTTTAGTTCTGTGGACACTGTAGCTTATTCACTTAAATCTCTGATAAATTGAGTGTCTGGTATGCACGGTCTGGTCAGCACAGTTAGTAAGGTTTTGGGTTTGCACTATCAAATTAAGACTGTCGTTGGTTTGAATCCCATGTTATCATGTTTCTATTTTACTAGTGTGGTTTGTGGCTCTAAAATATGAATGCCTATGTCTTTTAACAACAATAGTCAAGTCTTCCAATGGACTTTTTAGTAAAACCCAATAGATAGCTTTATTTTCTCTTTGTTTACTGAAATATTGAATGCTTATGTCTTATAAATTTAGTAGGAAAGTATTCTAATGACTTGCTTATGACACCCCATTGAATATATTATGTTTAGTTCCGTGGACACTGTAGCTTATTTACTTAAATTTCTGATAACTTGTGTGTCTGGTATGCACAGTCTGGTTAGCACAGTTAGTAAGGTGTTGGGTTTGCACTATCAAATTAAGACTGTCATTGGTTCGAATACCATGTTATCATGTTTTTATTTTACTAGTGTGGTTTGTGGCTCTATAATATGAATGCCTATGTCTTTTAACAACAATAGTCAAGTCTTCCAATGGACTTTTTAGTGAAACCCAATAGATAGCTTTATTTTCTCTTTGTTTACTCAAATATTGAATGCTTATGTCTTATAAATTTAGTAGGAAAGTATTCTAATGACTTGCTTATGACACCCCATAGAATATATTATGTTTAGTACCTTGGACACTGTAGCTTATTCACTTAAATCTCTGATAAATTGCATGTCTGGTATGCACAGTCTGCTTAGCACGGTTAGCAAGATGTTGGGTTTGCACTATCAAATTAAGACTGTCATTGGTTCGAATACCATGTTATCATGTTTTTATTTTTCTAGTGTGGTTTGTGGCTCTATAATATGAATGCCTATGTCTTTTAACAACAATAGTCAAGTCTTCCAATGGACTTTTTAGTGAAACCTAATAGATAGCTTTATTTTCTCTTTGTTTACTCAAATATTGAATGCTTATGTCTTATAAATTTAGTAGGAAAGTATTCTAATGACTTGCTTATGACACCCCATAGAATATATTATGTTTAGTACCTTGGACACTGTAGCTTATTCACTTAAATCTCTGATAAATTGCAAGTCTGGTATGCACGGTCTGGTTAGCACAGTTAGTAAGGTTTTGGGTTTGTACTATCAAATTAAGACTGTCATTGGTTCGAATATTATGTTTTTATTTTACTAGTGTGGTTTGTGGCTCTATAATATGAATGCCTATGTCTTTTAACAACAATAGTCAAGTCTTCCAATGGACTTTTTAGAGAAACCCAATAGATAGCTTTATTTTCTCTTTGTTTACTCAAATATTGAATGCTTATGTCTTATAAATTTAGTAGGAAAGTATTCTAATGACTTGCTTATGACACCCCATTGAATATATTATGTTTAGTTCTGTGGACACTGTAGCTTATTCACTTAAATCTCTGATAAATTGTGTGTCTGGTATGCACGGTCTGGTCAGCACAGTTAGTAAGGTGTTGGGTTTGCACTATCAAATTAAGACTGTCGTTGCTTTGAATCCCATGTTATCATGTTTCTATGTTACTAGTGTGGTTTGTGGCTCTAAAATATGAATGCCTATGTCTTTTAACAACAATAGTCAAGTCTTCCAATGGACTTTTTAGTAAAACCCAATAGATAGCTTTATTTTCTCTTTGTTTACTGAAATATTGAATGCTTATGTCTTATAAATTTAGTAGGAAAGTATTCTAATGACTTGCTTATGAAACCCCATTGAATATATTATGTTTAGTTCCGTGGACACTGTAGCTTATTCACTTGAATTTCTGATAACTTGTGTGTCTGGTATGCACAGTCTGGTTAGCACAGTTAGTTAGGTGTTGGGTTTGCACTATCAAATTAAGACTGTCATTGGTTCGAATACCATGTAATCATGTTTTTATTTTACTAGTGTGGTTTGTGGCTCTATAATATGAATGCCTATGTCTTTTAACAACAATAGTCAAGTCTTCCAATGGACTTTTTAGTGAAACCCAATAGATAGCTTTATTTTCTCTTTGTTTACTCAAATATTGAATGCTTATGTCTTATAGATTTAGTAGGAAAGTATTCTAATAACTTGCTTATGACACCCCATTGAATATATTATGTTTAGTTCTGTGGACACTGTAGCTTATTCACTTAAATCTCTTATAAATGGTGTGTCTGGTATGCACGGTCTGGTCAGCACAGTTAGTAAGGTGTTGGGTTTGCACTATCAAATTAAGACTGTCGTTGGTTTGAATCCCATGTTATCATGTTTCTATTTTACTAGTGTGGTTTGTGGCTCTAAAATATGAATGCCTATGTCTTTTAACAACAATAGTCAAGTCTTCCAATGGACTTTTTAGTAAAACCCAATAGATAGCTTTATTTTCTCTTTGTTTACTGAAATATTGAATGCTTATGTCTCATAAATTTAGTAGGAAAGTATTCTAATGACTTGCTTATGAAACCCCATTGAATATATTATGTTTAGTTCCGTGGACACTGTAGCTTATTCACTTGAATTTCTGATAACTTGTGTGTCTGGTATGCACAGTCTGGTTAGCACAGTTAGTTAGGTGTTGGGTTTGCACTATCAAATTAAGACTGTCATTGGTTCGAATACCATGTAATCATGTTTTTATTTTACTAGTGTGGTTTGTGGCTCTATAATATGAATGCCTATGTCTTTTAACAACAATAGTCAAGTCTTCC
The DNA here is from genome assembly GCF_028390025.1 of Pseudophryne corroboree. Taxonomy (NCBI): domain Eukaryota; kingdom Metazoa; phylum Chordata; class Amphibia; order Anura; family Myobatrachidae; genus Pseudophryne; species Pseudophryne corroboree. Next base: position 80,283 of record NW_026968338.1, read on the forward strand.
AATGGACTTTTTAGAGAAACCCAATAGATAGCTTTATTTTCTCTTTGTTTACTCAAATATTGAATGCTTATGTCTTATAAATTTAGTAGGAAAGTATTCTAATGACTTGCTTATGAAACCCCATTGAATATATTATGTTTAGTTCCGTGGACACTGTAGCTTATTCACTTAAATCTCTGATAAATTGCAAGTCTGGTATGCACAGTCTGGTTAGCACAGTTAGTAAGGTTTTGGGTTTGCACTATCAAATTAAGACTGTCATTGGTTCGAATACCATGTTATCATGTTTTTATTTTACTAGTGTGGTTTGTGGCTCTATAATATGAATGCCTATGTCTTTTAACAACAATAGTCAAGTCTTCCAATGGACTTTTTAGAGAAACCCAATAGATAGCTTTATTTTCTCTTTGTTTACTCAAATATTGAATGCTTATGTCTTATAAATTTAGTAGGAAAGTATTCTAATGACTTGCTTATGACACCCCATTGAATATATTATGTTTAGTTCTGTGGACACTGTAGCTTATTCACTTAAATCTCTGATAAATTGTGTGTCTGGTATGCACGGTCTGGTCAGCACAGTTAGTAAGGTGTTTGGTTTGCACTATCAAATTAAGACTGTCGTTGGTTTGAATCCCATGTTATCATGTTTCTATTTTACTAGTGTGGTTTGTGGCTCTAAAATATGAATGCCTATGTCTTTTAACAACAATAGTCAAGTCTTCCAATGGACTTTTTAGTAAAACCCAATAGATAGCTTTATTTTCTCTTTGTTTACTGAAATATTGAATGCTTATGTCTTATAAATTTAGTAGGAAAGTATTCTAATGACTTGCTTATGACACCCCATTGAATATATTATGTTTAGTTCCATGGACACTGTAGCTTATTCACTTAAATTTCTGATAACTTGTGTGTCTGGTATGCACAGTCTGGTTAGCACAGTTAGTAAGGTGTTTGGTTTGCACTATCAAATTAAGACTGTCATTGGTTCGAATACCATGTAATCATGTTTTTATTTTACTAGTGTGGTTTGTGGCTCTATAATATGAATGCCTATGTCTTTTAACAACAATAGTCAAGTCTTCCAATGGACTTTTTAGTGAAACCCAATAGATAGCTTTATTTTCTCTTTGTTTACTCAAATATTGAATGCTTATGTCTTATAAATTTAGTAGGAAAGTATTCTAATGACTTGCTTATGACACCCCATAGAATATATTATGTTTAGTACCTTGGACACTGTAGCTTATTCACTTAAATCTCTGATAAATTGCATGTCTGGTATGTACAGTCTGGTTAGCACAGTTAGTAAGGTGTTGGGTTTGCACTATTAAATTAAGACTGTCATTGGTTCGAATACCATGTTATCATGTTTTTATTTTACTAGTGTGGTTTGTGGCTCTATAATATGAATGCCTATGTCTTTTAACAACAATAGTCAAGTCTTCCAATGGACTTTTTAGTGAAACCCAATAGATAGCTTTATTTTCTCTTTGTTTACTCAAATATTGAATGCTTATGTCTTGTAAATTTAGTAGGAAAGTATTCTAATAACTTGCTTATGACACCCCATTGAATATATTATGTTTAGTTCTGTGGACACTGTAGCTTATTCACTTAAATCTCTGATAAATTGTGTGTCTGGTATGCACGGTCTGGTCAGCACAGTTAGTAAGGTGTTGGGTTTGCACTATCAAATTAAGACTGTCGTTGGTTTGAATCCCATGTTATCATGTTTCTATTTTACTAGTGTGGTTTGTGGCTCTAAAATATGAATGCCTATGTCTTTTAACAACAATAGTCAAGTCTTCCAATGGACTTTTTAGTAAAACCCAATAGATAGCTTTATTTTCTCTTTGTTTACTGAAATATTGAATGCTTATGTCTCATAAATTTAGTAGGAAAGTATTCTAATGACTTGCTTATGAAACCCCATTGAATATATTATGTTTAGTTCCGTGGACACTGTAGCTTATTCACTTGAATTTCTGATAACTTGTGTGTCTGGTATGCACAGTCTGGTTAGCACAGTTAGTTAGGTGTTGGGTTTGCACTATCAAATTAAGACTGTCATTGGTTCGAATACCATGTAATCATGTTTTTATTTTACTAGTGTGGTTTGTGGCTCTATAATATGAATGCCTATGTCTTTTAACAACAATAGTCAAGTCTTCCAATGGACTTTTTAGAGAAACCCAATAGATAGCTTTATTTTCTCTTTGTTTACTCAAATATTGAATGCTTATGTCTTATAAATTTAGTAGGAAAGTATTCTAATGACTTGCTTATGAAACCCCATTGAATATATTATGTTTAGTTCCGTGGACACTGTAGCTTATTCACTTAAATCTCTGATAAATTGCAAGTCTGGTATGCACAGTCTGGTTAGCACAGTTAGTAAGGTTTTGGGTTTGCACTATCAAATTAAGACTGTCATTGGTTCGAATACCATGTTATCATGTTTTTATTTTACTAGTGTGGTTTGTGGCTCTATAATATGAATGCCTATGTCTTTTAACAACAATAGTCAAGTCTTCCAATGGACTTTTTAGAGAAACCCAATAGATAGCTTTATTTTCTCTTTGTTTACTCAAATATTGAATGCTTATGTCTTATAAATTTAGTAGGAAAGTATTCTAATGACTTGCTTATGACACCCCATTGAATATATTATGTTTAGTTCTGTGGACACTGTAGCTTATTCACTTAAATCTCTGATAAATTGTGTGTCTGGTATGCACGGTCTGGTCAGCACAGTTAGTAAGGTGTTTGGTTTGCACTATCAAATTAAGACTGTCGTTGGTTTGAATCCCATGTTATCATGTTTCTATTTTACTAGTGTGGTTTGTGGCTCTATAATATGAATGCCTATGTCTTTTAACAACAATAGTCAAGTCTTCCAATGGACTTTTTAGAGAAACCCAATAGATAGCTTTATTTTCTCTTTGTTTACTCAAATATTGAATGCTTATGTCTTATAAATTTAGTAGGAAAGTATTCTAATGACTTGCTTATGACACCCCATTGAATATATTATGTTTAGTTCTGTGGACACTGTAGCTTATTCACTTAAATCTCTGATAAATTGTGTGTCTGGTATGCACGGTCTGGTCAGCACAGTTAGTAAGGTGTTGGGTTTGCACTATCAAATTAAGACTGTCGTTGCTTTGAATCCCATGTTATCATGTTTCTATTTTACTAGTGTGGTTTGTGGCTCTAAAATATGAATGCCTATGTCTTTTAACAACAATAGTCAAGTCTTCCAATGGACTTTTTAGTAAAACCCAATAGATAGCTTTATTTTCTCTTTGTTTACTGAAATATTGAATGCTTATGTCTTATAAATTTAGTAGGAAAGTATTCTAATGACTTGCTTATGAAACCCCATTGAATATATTATGTTTAGTTCCGTGGACACTGTAGCTTATTCACTTGAATTTCTGATAACTTGTGTGTCTGGTATGCACAGTCTGGTTAGCACAGTTAGTTAGGTGTTGGGTTTGCACTATCAAATTAAGACTGTCATTGGTTCGAATACCATGTAATCATGTTTTTATTTTACTAGTGTGGTTTGTGGCTCTATAATATGAATGCCTATGTCTTTTAACAACAATAGTCAAGTCTTCCAATGGACTTTTTAGAGAAACCCAATAGATAGCTTTATTTTCTCTTTGTTTACTGAAATATTGAATGCTTATGTCTTATAAATTTAGTAGGAAAGTATTCTAATGACTTGCTTATGACACCCCATTGAATATATTATGTTTAGTTCCGTGGACACTGTAGCTTATTTACTTAAATTTCTGATAACTTGTGTGTCTGGTATGCACAGTCTGGTTAGCACAGTTAGTAAGGTGTTGGGTTTGCACTATCAAATTAAGACTGTCATTGGTTCGAATACCATGTTATCATGTTTTTATTTTACTAGTGTGGTTTGTGGCTCTATAATATGAATGCCTATGTCTTTTAACAACAATAGTCAAGTCTTCCAATGGACTTTTTAGTGAAACCCAATAGATAGCTTTATTTTCTCTTTGTTTACTCAAATATTGAATGCTTATGTCTTATAAATTTAGTAGGAAAGTATTCTAATGACTTGCTTATGACACCCCATAGAATATATTATGTTTAGTACCTTGGACACTGTAGCTTATTCACTTAAATCTCTGATAAATTGCATGTCTGGTATGCACAGTCTGCTTAGCACGGTTAGCAAGATGTTGGGTTTGCACTATCAAATTAAGACTGTCATTGGTTCGAATACCATGTTATCATGTTTTTATTTTTCTAGTGTGGTTTGTGGCTCTATAATATGAATGCCTATGTCTTTTAACAACAATAGTCAAGTCTTCCAATGGACTTTTTAGTGAAACCTAATAGATAGCTTTATTTTCTCTTTGTTCACTCAAATATTGAATGCTTATGTCTTATAAATTTAGTAGGAAAGTATTCTAATGACTTGCTTATGACACCCCATAGAATATATTATGTTTAGTACCTTGGACACTGTAGCTTATTCACTTAAATCTCTGATAAATTGCAGGTCTGGTATGCACAGTCTGGTTAGCACAGTTAGTAAGGTGTTGGGTTTGCACTATCAAATTAAGACTGTCATTGGTTCGAATCCCATGTTTTTATTTTACTAGTGTGGTTTGTGGCTCTATAATATGAATGCCTATGTCTTTTAACAACAATAGTCAAGTCTTCCAATGGACTTTTTAGTGAAACCCAATAGATAGCTTTATTTTCTCTTTGTTTACTCACATATTGAATGCTTATGTCTTATAAATTTAGTAGAAAAGTATTCTAATGACTTGCTTATGACACCCCATAGAATATATTATGTTTAGTACCTTGGACACTGTAGCTTATTCACTTAAATCTCTGATAAATTGCATGTCTGGTATGCACAGTCTGCTTAGCACGGTTAGTAAGATGTTGGGTTTGCACTATCAAATTAAGACTGTCATTGGTTCGAATACCATGTTATCATGTTTTTATTTTACTAGTGTGGTTTGTGGCTCTATAATATGAATGCCTATGTCTTTTAACAACAATAGTCAAGTCTTCCAATGGACTTTTTAGTGAAACCTAATAGATAGCTTTATTTTCTCTTTGTTTACTCAAATATTGAATGCTTATGTCTTATAAATTTAGTAGGAAAGTATTCTAATGACTTGCTTATGACACCCCATAGAATATATTATGTTTAGTACCTTGGACACTGTAGCTTATTCAATTAAATCTCTGATAAATTGCAGGTCTGGTATGCACAGTCTGCTTAGCACAGTTAGTAAGGTGTTGGGTTTGCACTATCAAATCAAGACTGTCATTGGTTCGAATCCCATGTTTTTATTTTACTAGTGTGGTTTGTGGCTCTATAATATGAATGCCTATGTCTTTTAACAACAATAGTCAAGTCTTCCAATGGACTTTTTAGTGAAACCCAATAGATAGCTTTATTTTCTCTTTGTTTACTCAAATATTGAATGCTTATGTCTTATAAATTTAGTAGGAAAGTATTCTAATGACTTGCTTATGACACCCCATAGAATATATTATGTTTAGTACCTTGGACACTGTAGCTTATTCACTTAAATCTCTGATAAATTGCAAGTCTGGTATGCACGGTCTGGTTAGCACAGTTAGTAAGGTTTTGGGTTTGTACTATCAAATTAAGACTGTCATTGGTTCGAATATCATGTTTTTATTTTACTAGTGTGGTTTGTGGCTCTATAATATGAATGCCTATGTCTTTTAACAACAATAGTCAAGTCTTCCAATGGACTTTTTAGAGAAACCCAATAGATAGCTTTATTTTCTCTTTGTTTACTCAAATATTGAATGCTTATGTCTTATAAATTTAGTAGGAAAGTATTCTAATGACTTGCTTATGACACCCCATTGAATATATTATGTTTAGTTCTGTGGACACTGTAGCTTATTCACTTAAATCTCTGATAAATTGTGTGTCTGGTATGCACGGTCTGGTCAGCACAGTTAGTAAGGTGTTGGGTTTGCACTATCAAATTAAGACTGTCGTTGCTTTGAATCCCATGTTATCATGTTTCTATTTTACTAGTGTGGTTTGTGGCTCTAAAATATGAATGCCTATGTCTTTTAACAACAATAGTCAAGTCTTCCAATGGACTTTTTAGTAAAACCCAATAGATAGCTTTATTTTCTCTTTGTTTACTGAAATATTGAATGCTTATGTCTTATAAATTTAGTAGGAAAGTATTCTAATGACTTGCTTATGACACCCCATAGAATATATTATGTTTAGTACCTTGGACACTGTAGCTTATTCACTTAAATCTCTGATAAATTGCATGTCTGGTATGTACAGTCTGGTTAGCACAGTTAGTAAGGTGTTGGGTTTGCACTATTAAATTAAGACTGTCATTGGTTCGAATACCATGTTATCATGTTTTTATTTTACTAGTGTGGTTTGTGGCTCTATAATATGAATGCCTATGTCTTTTAACAACAATAGTCAAGTCTTCCAATGGACTTTTTAGTGAAACCCAATAGATAGCTTTATTTTCTCTTTGTTTACTCAAATATTGAATGCTTATGTCTTATAAATTTAGTAGGAAAGTATTCTAATGACTTGCTTATGACACCCCATAGAATATATTATGTTTAGTACCTTGGACACTGTAGCTTATTCACTTAAATCTCTGATAAATTGCATGTCTGGTATGTACAGTCTGGTTAGCACAGTTAGTAAGGTGTTGGGTTTGCACTATTAAATTAAGACTGTCATTGGTTCGAATACCATGTTATCATGTTTTTATTTTACTAGTGTGGTTTGTGGCTCTATAATATGAATGCCTATGTCTTTTAACAACAATAGTCAAGTCTTCCAATGGACTTTTTAGTGAAACCCAATAGATAGCTTTATTTTCTCTTTGTTTACTCAAATATTGAATGCTTATGTCTTGTAAATTTAGTAGGAAAGTATTCTAATAACTTGCTTATGACACCCCATTGAATATATTATGTTTAGTTCTGTGGACACTGTAGCTTATTCACTTAAATCTCTGATAAATTGTGTGTCTGGTATGCACGGTCTGGTCAGCACAGTTAGTAAGGTGTTGGGTTTGCACTATCAAATTAAGACTGTCGTTGGTTTGAATCCCATGTTATCATGTTTCTATTTTACTAGTGTGGTTTGTGGCTCTAAAATATGAATGCCTATGTCTTTTAACAACAATAGTCAAGTCTTCCAATGGACTTTTTAGTAAAACCCAATAGATAGCTTTATTTTCTCTTTGTTTACTGAAATATTGAATGCTTATGTCTTATAAATTTAGTAGGAAAGTATTCTAATGACTTGCTTATGACACCCCATTGAATATATTATGTTTAGTTCCGTGGACACTGTAGCTTATTCACTTAAATTTCTGATAACTTGTGTGTCTGGTATGCACAGTCTGGTTAGCACAGTTAGTAAGGTGTTGGGTTTGCACTATCAAATTAAGACTGTCATTGGTTCGAATATCATGTTATCATGTTTTTATTTTACTAGTGTGGTTTGTGGCTCTATAATATGAATGCCTATGTCTTTTAACAACAATAGTCAAGTCTTCCAATGGACTTTTTAGAGAAACCCAATAGATAGCTTTATTTTCTCTTTGTTTACTCAAATATTGAATGCTTATGTCTTATAAATTTAGTAGGAAAGTATTCTAATGACTTGCTTATGACACCCCATTGAATATATTATGTTTAGTTCTGTGGACACTGTAGCTTATTCACTTAAATCTCTGATAAATTGTGTGTCTGGTATGCACGGTCTGGTCAGCACAGTTAGTAAGGTGTTGGGTTTGCACTATCAAATTAAGACTGTCGTTGCTTTGAATCCCATGTTATCATGTTTCTATTTTACTAGTGTGGTTTGTGGCTCTAAAATATGAATGCCTATGTCTTTTAACAACAATAGTCAAGTCTTCCAATGGACTTTTTAGTAAAACCCAATAGATAGCTTTATTTTCTCTTTGTTTACTGAAATATTGAATGCTTATGTCTTATAAATTTAGTAGGAAAGTATTCTAATGACTTGCTTATGAAACCCCATTGAATATATTATGTTTAGTTCCGTGGACACTGTAGCTTATTCACTTGAATTTCTGATAACTTGTGTGTCTGGTATGCACAGTCTGGTTCGCACAGTTAGTTAGGTGTTGGGTTTGCACTATCAAATTAAGACTGTCATTGGTTCGAATACCATGTAATCATGTTTTTATTTTACTAGTGTGGTTTGTGGCTCTATAATATGAATGCCTATGTCTTTTAACAACAATAGTCAAGTCTTCCAATGGACTTTTTAGTGAAACCCAATAGATAGCTTTATTTTCTCTTTGTTTACTCAAATATTGAATGCTTATGTCTTATAAATTTAGTAGGAAAGTATTCTAATAACTTGCTTATGACACCCCATTGAATATATTATGTTTAGTTCTGTGGACACTGTAGCTTATTCACTTAAATCTCTGATAAATGGTGTGTCTGGTATGCACGGTCTGGTCAGCACAGTTAGTAAGGTGTTGGGTTTGCACTATCAAATTAAGACTGTCGTTGGTTTGAATCCCATGTTATCATGTTTCTATTTTACTAGTGTGGTTTGTGGCTCTAAAATATGAATGCCTATGTCTTTTAACAACAATAGTCAAGTCTTCCAATGGACTTTTTAGTAAAACCCAATAGATAGCTTTATTTTCTCTTTGTTTACTGAAATATTGAATGCTTATGTCTTATAAATTTAGTAGGAAAGTATTCTAATGACTTGCTTATGAAACCCCATTGAATATATTATGTTTAGTTCCGTGGACACTGTAGCTTATTCACTTGAATTTCTGATAACTTGTGTGTCTGGTATGCACAGTCTGGTTAGCACAGTTAGTTAGGTGTTGGGTTTGCACTATCAAATTAAGACTGTCATTGGTTCGAATACCATGTAATCATGTTTTTATTTTACTAGTGTGGTTTGTGGCTCTATAATATGAATGCCTATGTCTTTTAACAACAATAGTCAAGTCTTCCAATGGACTTTTTAGAGAAACCCAATAGATAGCTTTATTTTCTCTTTGTTTACTCAAATATTGAATGCTTATGTCTTATAAATTTAGTAGGAAAGTATTCTAATGACTTGCTTATGAAACCCCATTGAATATATTATGTTTAGTTCCGTGGACACTGTAGCTTATTCACTTAAATCTCTGATAAATTGCAAGTCTGGTATGCACAGTCTGGTTAGCACAGTTAGTAAGGTTTTGGGTTTGCACTATCAAATTAAGACTGTCATTGGTTCGAATACCATGTTATCATGTTTTTATTTTACTAGTGTGGTTTGTGGCTCTATAATATGAATGCCTATGTCTTTTAACAACAATAGTCAAGTCTTCCAATGGACTTTTTAGAGAAACCCAATAGATAGCTTTATTTTCTCTTTGTTTACTCAAATATTGAATGCTTATGTCTTATAAATTTAGTAGGAAAGTATTCTAATGACTTGCTTATGACACCCCATTGAATATATTATGTTTAGTTCTGTGGACACTGTAGCTTATTCACTTAAATCTCTGATAAATTGTGTGTCTGGTATGCACGGTCTGGTCAGCACAGTTAGTAAGGTGTTTGGTTTGCACTATCAAATTAAGACTGTCGTTGGTTTGAATCCCATGTTATCATGTTTCTATTTTACTAGTGTGGTTTGTGGCTCTAAAATATGAATGCCTATGTCTTTTAACAACAATAGTCAAGTCTTCCAATGGACTTTTTAGTAAAACCCAATAGATAGCTTTATTTTCTCTTTGTTTACTGAAATATTGAATGCTTATGTCTTATAAATTTAGTAGGAAAGTATTCTAATGACTTGCTTATGACACCCCATTGAATATATTATGTTTAGTTCCATGGACACTGTAGCTTATTCACTTAAATTTCTGATAACTTGTGTGTCTGGTATGCACAGTCTGGTTAGCACAGTTAGTAAGGTGTTTGGTTTGCACTATCAAATTAAGACTGTCATTGGTTCGAATACCATGTAATCATGTTTTTATTTTACTAGTGTGGTTTGTGGCTCTATAATATGAATGCCTATGTCTTTTAACAACAATAGTCAAGTCTTCCAATGGACTTTTTAGTGAAACCCAATAGATAGCTTTATTTTCTCTTTGTTTACTCAAATATTGAATGCTTATGTCTTATAGATTTAGTAGGAAAGTATTCTAATAACTTGCTTATGACACCCCATTGAATATATTATGTTTAGTTCTGTGGACACTGTAGCTTATTCACTTAAATCTCTTATAAATGGTGTGTCTGGTATGCACGGTCTGGTCAGCACAGTTAGTAAGGTGTTGGGTTTGCACTATCAAATTAAGACTGTCGTTGGTTTGAATCCCATGTTATCATGTTTCTATTTTACTAGTGTGGTTTGTGGCTCTAAAATATGAATGCCTATGTCTTTTAACAACAATAGTCAAGTCTTCCAATGGACTTTTTAGTAAAACCCAATAGATAGCTTTATTTTCTCTTTGTTTACTGAAATATTGAATGCTTATGTCTCATAAATTTAGTAGGAAAGTATTCTAATGACTTGCTTATGAAACCCCATTGAATATATTATGTTTAGTTCCGTGGACACTGTAGCTTATTCACTTGAATTTCTGATAACTTGTGTGTCTGGTATGCACAGTCTGGTTAGCACAGTTAGTTAGGTGTTGGGTTTGCACTATCAAATTAAGACTGTCATTGGTTCGAATACCATGTAATCATGTTTTTATTTTACTAGTGTGGTTTGTGGCTCTATAATATGAATGCCTATGTCTTTTAACAACAATAGTCAAGTCTTCCAATGGACTTTTTAGAGAAACCCAATAGATAGCTTTATTTTCTCTTTGTTTACTCAAATATTGAATGCTTATGTCTTATAAATTTAGTAGGAAAGTATTCTAATGACTTGCTTATGAAACCCCATTGAATATATTATGTTTAGTTCCGTGGACACTGTAGCTTATTCACTTAAATCTCTGATAAATTGCAAGTCTGGTATGCACAGTCTGGTTAGCACAGTTAGTAAGGTTTTGGGTTTGCACTATCAAATTAAGACTGTCATTGGTTCGAATACCATGTTATCATGTTTTTATTTTACTAGTGTGGTTTGTGGCTCTATAATATGAATGCCTATGTCTTTTAACAACAATAGTCAAGTCTTCCAATGGACTTTTTAGAGAAACCCAATAGATAGCTTTATTTTCTCTTTGTTTACTCAAATATTGAATGCTTATGTCTTATAAATTTAGTAGGAAAGTATTCTAATGACTTGCTTATGACACCCCATAGAATATATTATGTTTAGTACCTTGGACACTGTAGCTTATTCACTTAAATCTCTGATAAATTGCATGTCTGGTATGCACAGTCTGCTTAGCACGGTTAGTAAGTTGTTGGGTTTGCACTATCAAATTAAGACTGTCATTGGTTCGAATACCATGTTATCATGTTTTTATTTTACTAGTGTGGTTTGTGGCTCTATAATATGAATGCCTATGTCTTTTAACAACAATAGTCAAGTCTTCCAATGGACTTTTTAGTGAAACCTAATAGATAGCTTTATTTTCTCTTTGTTCACTCAAATATTGAATGCTTATGTCTTATAAATTTAGTAGGAAAGTATTCTAATGACTTGCTTATGACACCCCATAGAATATATTATGTTTAGTACCTTGGACACTGTAGCTTATTCACTTAAATCTCTGATAAATTGCAGGTCTGGTATGCACAGTCTGGTTAGCACAGTTAGTAAGGTGTTGGGTTTGCACTATCAAATTAAGACTGTCATTGGTTCGAATCCCATGTTTTTATTTTACTAGTGTGGTTTGTGGCTCTATAATATGAATGCCTATGTCTTTTAACAACAATAGTCAAGTCTTCCAATGGACTTTTTAGTGAAACCCAATAGATAGCTTTATTTTCTCTTTGTTTACTCAAATATTGAATGCTTATGTCTTATAAATTTAGTAGGAAAGTATTCTAATGACTTGCTTATGACACCCCATAGAATATATTATGTTTAGTACCTTGGACACTGTAGCTTATTCACTTAAATCTCTGATAAATTGCAAGTCTGGTATGCACGGTCTGGTTAGCACAGTTAGTAAGGTTTTGGGTTTGCACTATCAAATTAAGACTGTCATTGGTTCGAATACCATGTTATCATGTTTTTATTTTACTAGTGTGGTTTGTGGCTCTATAATATGAATGCCTATGTCTTTTAACAACAATAGTCAAGTCTTCCAATGGACTTTTTAGTGAAACCTAATAGATAGCTTTATTTTCTCTTTGTTCACTCAAATATTGAATGCTTATGTCTTATAAATTTAGTAGGAAAGTATTCTAATGACTTGCTTATGACACCCCATAGAATATATTATGTTTAGTACCTTGGACACTGTAGCTTATTCACTTAAATCTCTGATAAATTGCAGGTCTGGTATGCACAGTCTGGTTAGCACAGTTAGTAAGGTGTTGGGTTTGCACTATCAAATTAAGACTGTCATTGGTTCGAATCCCATGTTTTTATTTTACTAGTGTGGTTTGTGGCTCTATAATATGAATGCCTATGTCTTTTAACAACAATAGTCAAGTCTTCCAATGGACTTTTTAGTGAAACCCAATAGATAGCTTTATTTTCTCTTTGTTTACTCAAATATTGAATGCTTATGTCTTATAAATTTAGTAGGAAAGTATTCTAATGACTTGCTTATGACACCCCATAGAATATATTATGTTTAGTACCTTGGACACTGTAGCTTATTCACTTAAATCTCTGATAAATTGCAAGTCTGGTATGCACGGTCTGGTTAGCACAGTTAGTAAGGTTTTGGGTTTGCACTATCAAATTAAGACTGTCATTGGTTCCAATACCATGTTATCATGTTTTTATTTTACTAGTGTGGTTTGTGGCTCTATAATATGAATGCCTATGTCTTTTAACAACAATAGTCAAGTCTTCCAATGGACTTTTTAGAGAAACCCAATAGATAGCTTTATTTTCTCTTTGTTTACTCAAATATTGAATGCTTATGTCTTATAAATTTAGTAGGAAAGTATTCTAATGACTTGCTTATGACACCCCATTGAATATATTATGTTTAGTTCTGTGGACACTGTAGCTTATTCACTTAAATCTCTGATAAATTGAGTGTCTGGTATGCACGGTCTGGTCAGCACAGTTAGTAAGGTTTTGGGTTTGCACTATCAAATTAAGACTGTCGTTGGTTTGAATCCCATGTTATCATGTTTCTATTTTACTAGTGTGGTTTGTGGCTCTAAAATATGAATGCCTATGTCTTTTAACAACAATAGTCAAGTCTTCCAATGGACTTTTTAGTAAAACCCAATAGATAGCTTTATTTTCTCTTTGTTTACTGAAATATTGAATGCTTATGTCTTATAAATTTAGTAGGAAAGTATTCTAATGACTTGCTTATGACACCCCATTGAATATATTATGTTTAGTTCCGTGGACACTGTAGCTTATTTACTTAAATTTCTGATAACTTGTGTGTCTGGTATGCACAGTCTGGTTAGCACAGTTAGTAAGGTGTTGGGTTTGCACTATCAAATTAAGACTGTCATTGGTTCGAATACCATGTTATCATGTTTTTATTTTACTAGTGTGGTTTGTGGCTCTATAATATGAATGCCTATGTCTTTTAACAACAATAGTCAAGTCTTCCAATGGACTTTTTAGTGAAACCCAATAGATAGCTTTATTTTCTCTTTGTTTACTCAAATATTGAATGCTTATGTCTTATAAATTTAGTAGGAAAGTATTCTAATGACTTGCTTATGACACCCCATAGAATATATTATGTTTAGTACCTTGGACACTGTAGCTTATTCACTTAAATCTCTGATAAATTGCATGTCTGGTATGCACAGTCTGCTTAGCACGGTTAGCAAGATGTTGGGTTTGCACTATCAAATTAAGACTGTCATTGGTTCGAATACCATGTTATCATGTTTTTATTTTTCTAGTGTGGTTTGTGGCTCTATAATATGAATGCCTATGTCTTTTAACAACAATAGTCAAGTCTTCCAATGGACTTTTTAGTGAAACCTAATAGATAGCTTTATTTTCTCTTTGTTTACTCAAATATTGAATGCTTATGTCTTATAAATTTAGTAGGAAAGTATTCTAATGACTTGCTTATGACACCCCATAGAATATATTATGTTTAGTACCTTGGACACTGTAGCTTATTCACTTAAATCTCTGATAAATTGCAAGTCTGGTATGCACGGTCTGGTTAGCACAGTTAGTAAGGTTTTGGGTTTGTACTATCAAATTAAGACTGTCATTGGTTCGAATATTATGTTTTTATTTTACTAGTGTGGTTTGTGGCTCTATAATATGAATGCCTATGTCTTTTAACAACAATAGTCAAGTCTTCCAATGGACTTTTTAGAGAAACCCAATAGATAGCTTTATTTTCTCTTTGTTTACTCAAATATTGAATGCTTATGTCTTATAAATTTAGTAGGAAAGTATTCTAATGACTTGCTTATGACACCCCATTGAATATATTATGTTTAGTTCTGTGGACACTGTAGCTTATTCACTTAAATCTCTGATAAATTGTGTGTCTGGTATGCACGGTCTGGTCAGCACAGTTAGTAAGGTGTTGGGTTTGCACTATCAAATTAAGACTGTCGTTGCTTTGAATCCCATGTTATCATGTTTCTATGTTACTAGTGTGGTTTGTGGCTCTAAAATATGAATGCCTATGTCTTTTAACAACAATAGTCAAGTCTTCCAATGGACTTTTTAGTAAAACCCAATAGATAGCTTTATTTTCTCTTTGTTTACTGAAATATTGAATGCTTATGTCTTATAAATTTAGTAGGAAAGTATTCTAATGACTTGCTTATGAAACCCCATTGAATATATTATGTTTAGTTCCGTGGACACTGTAGCTTATTCACTTGAATTTCTGATAACTTGTGTGTCTGGTATGCACAGTCTGGTTAGCACAGTTAGTTAGGTGTTGGGTTTGCACTATCAAATTAAGACTGTCATTGGTTCGAATACCATGTAATCATGTTTTTATTTTACTAGTGTGGTTTGTGGCTCTATAATATGAATGCCTATGTCTTTTAACAACAATAGTCAAGTCTTCCAATGGACTTTTTAGTGAAACCCAATAGATAGCTTTATTTTCTCTTTGTTTACTCAAATATTGAATGCTTATGTCTTATAGATTTAGTAGGAAAGTATTCTAATAACTTGCTTATGACACCCCATTGAATATATTATGTTTAGTTCTGTGGACACTGTAGCTTATTCACTTAAATCTCTTATAAATGGTGTGTCTGGTATGCACGGTCTGGTCAGCACAGTTAGTAAGGTGTTGGGTTTGCACTATCAAATTAAGACTGTCGTTGGTTTGAATCCCATGTTATCATGTTTCTATTTTACTAGTGTGGTTTGTGGCTCTAAAATATGAATGCCTATGTCTTTTAACAACAATAGTCAAGTCTTCCAATGGACTTTTTAGTAAAACCCAATAGATAGCTTTATTTTCTCTTTGTTTACTGAAATATTGAATGCTTATGTCTCATAAATTTAGTAGGAAAGTATTCTAATGACTTGCTTATGAAACCCCATTGAATATATTATGTTTAGTTCCGTGGACACTGTAGCTTATTCACTTGAATTTCTGATAACTTGTGTGTCTGGTATGCACAGTCTGGTTAGCACAGTTAGTTAGGTGTTGGGTTTGCACTATCAAATTAAGACTGTCATTGGTTCGAATACCATGTAATCATGTTTTTATTTTACTAGTGTGGTTTGTGGCTCTATAATATGAATGCCTATGTCTTTTAACAACAATAGTCAAGTCTTCCAATGGACTTTTTAGAGAAACCCAATAGATAGCTTTATTTTCTCTTTGTTTACTCAAATATTGAATGCTTATGTCTTATAAATTTAGTAGGAAAGTATTCTAATGACTTGCTTATGAAACCCCATTGAATATATTATGTTTAGTTCCGTGGACACTGTAGCTTATTCACTTAAATCTCTGATAAATTGCAAGTCTGGTATGCACAGTCTGGTTAGCACAGTTAGTAAGGTTTTGGGTTTGCACTATCAAATTAAGACTGTCATTGGTTCGAATACCATGTTATCATGTTTTTATTTTACTAGTGTGGTTTGTGGCTCTATAATATGAATGCCTATGTCTTTTAACAACAATAGTCAAGTCTTCCAATGGACTTTTTAGAGAAACCCAATAGATAGCTTTATTTTCTCTTTGTTTACTCAAATATTGAATGCTTATGTCTTATAAATTTAGTAGGAAAGTATTCTAATGACTTGCTTATGACACCCCATTGAATATATTATGTTTAGTTCTGTGGACACTGTAGCTTATTCACTTAAATCTCTGATAAATTGTGTGTCTGGTATGCACGGTCTGGTCAGCACAGTTAGTAAGGTGTTTGGTTTGCACTATCAAATTAAGACTGTCGTTGGTTTGAATCCCATGTTATCATGTTTCTATTTTACTAGTGTGGTTTGTGGCTCTAAAATATGAATGCCTATGTCTTTTAACAACAATAGTCAAGTCTTCCAATGGACTTTTTAGTAAAACCCAATAGATAGCTTTATTTTCTCTTTGTTTACTGAAATATTGAATGCTTATGTCTTATAAATTTAGTAGGAAAGTATTCTAATGACTTGCTTATGACACCCCATTGAATATATTATGTTTAGTTCCATGGACACTGTAGCTTATTCACTTAAATTTCTGATAACTTGTGTGTCTGGTATGCACAGTCTGGTTAGCACAGTTAGTAAGGTGTTTGGTTTGCACTATCAAATTAAGACTGTCATTGGTTCGAATACCATGTAATCATGTTTTTATTTTACTAGTGTGGTTTGTGGCTCTATAATATGAATGCCTATGTCTTTTAACAACAATAGTCAAGTCTTCCAATGGACTTTTTAGTGAAACCCAATAGATAGCTTTATTTTCTCTTTGTTTACTCAAATATTGAATGCTTATGTCTTATAAATTTAGTAGGAAAGTATTCTAATGACTTGCTTATGACACCCCATAGAATATATTATGTTTAGTACCTTGGACACTGTAGCTTATTCACTTAAATCTCTGATAAATTGCATGTCTGGTATGTACAGTCTGGTTAGCACAGTTAGTAAGGTGTTGGGTTTGCACTATTAAATTAAGACTGTCATTGGTTCGAATACCATGTTATCATGTTTTTATTTTACTAGTGTGGTTTGTGGCTCTATAATATGAATGCCTATGTCTTTTAACAACAATAGTCAAGTCTTCCAATGGACTTTTTAGTGAAACCCAATAGATAGCTTTATTTTCTCTTTGTTTACTCAAATATTGAATGCTTATGTCTTGTAAATTTAGTAGGAAAGTATTCTAATAACTTGCTTATGACACCCCATTGAATATATTATGTTTAGTTCTGTGGACACTGTAGCTTATTCACTTAAATCTCTGATAAATTGTGTGTCTGGTATGCACGGTCTGGTCAGCACAGTTAGTAAGGTGTTGGGTTTGCACTATCAAATTAAGACTGTCGTTGGTTTGAATCCCATGTTATCATGTTTCTATTTTACTAGTGTGGTTTGTGGCTCTAAAATATGAATGCCTATGTCTTTTAACAACAATAGTCAAGTCTTCCAATGGACTTTTTAGTAAAACCCAATAGATAGCTTTATTTTCTCTTTGTTTACTGAAATATTGAATGCTTATGTCTCATAAATTTAGTAGGAAAGTATTCTAATGACTTGCTTATGAAACCCCATTGAATATATTATGTTTAGTTCCGTGGACACTGTAGCTTATTCACTTGAATTTCTGATAACTTGTGTGTCTGGTATGCACAGTCTGGTTAGCACAGTTAGTTAGGTGTTGGGTTTGCACTATCAAATTAAGACTGTCATTGGTTCGAATACCATGTAATCATGTTTTTATTTTACTAGTGTGGTTTGTGGCTCTATAATATGAATGCCTATGTCTTTTAACAACAATAGTCAAGTCTTCCAATGGACTTTTTAGAGAAACCCAATAGATAGCTTTATTTTCTCTTTGTTTACTCAAATATTGAATGCTTATGTCTTATAAATTTAGTAGGAAAGTATTCTAATGACTTGCTTATGAAACCCCATTGAATATATTATGTTTAGTTCCGTGGACACTGTAGCTTATTCACTTAAATCTCTGATAAATTGCAAGTCTGGTATGCACAGTCTGGTTAGCACAGTTAGTAAGGTTTTGGGTTTGCACTATCAAATTAAGACTGTCATTGGTTCGAATACCATGTTATCATGTTTTTATTTTACTAGTGTGGTTTGTGGCTCTATAATATGAATGCCTATGTCTTTTAACAACAATAGTCAAGTCTTCCAATGGACTTTTTAGAGAAACCCAATAGATAGCTTTATTTTCTCTTTGTTTACTCAAATATTGAATGCTTATGTCTTATAAATTTAGTAGGAAAGTATTCTAATGACTTGCTTATGACACCCCATTGAATATATTATGTTTAGTTCTGTGGACACTGTAGCTTATTCACTTAAATCTCTGATAAATTGTGTGTCTGGTATGCACGGTCTGGTCAGCACAGTTAGTAAGGTGTTTGGTTTGCACTATCAAATTAAGACTGTCGTTGGTTTGAATCCCATGTTATCATGTTTCTATTTTACTAGTGTGGTTTGTGGCTCTATAATATGAATGCCTATGTCTTTTAACAACAATAGTCAAGTCTTCCAATGGACTTTTTAGAGAAACCCAATAGATAGCTTTATTTTCTCTTTGTTTACTCAAATATTGAATGCTTATGTCTTATAAATTTAGTAGGAAAGTATTCTAATGACTTGCTTATGACACCCCATTGAATATATTATGTTTAGTTCTGTGGACACTGTAGCTTATTCACTTAAATCTCTGATAAATTGTGTGTCTGGTATGCACGGTCTGGTCAGCACAGTTAGTAAGGTGTTGGGTTTGCACTATCAAATTAAGACTGTCGTTGCTTTGAATCCCATGTTATCATGTTTCTATTTTACTAGTGTGGTTTGTGGCTCTAAAATATGAATGCCTATGTCTTTTAACAACAATAGTCAAGTCTTCCAATGGACTTTTTAGTAAAACCCAATAGATAGCTTTATTTTCTCTTTGTTTACTGAAATATTGAATGCTTATGTCTTATAAATTTAGTAGGAAAGTATTCTAATGACTTGCTTATGAAACCCCATTGAATATATTATGTTTAGTTCCGTGGACACTGTAGCTTATTCACTTGAATTTCTGATAACTTGTGTGTCTGGTATGCACAGTCTGGTTAGCACAGTTAGTTAGGTGTTGGGTTTGCACTATCAAATTAAGACTGTCATTGGTTCGAATACCATGTAATCATGTTTTTATTTTACTAGTGTGGTTTGTGGCTCTATAATATGAATGCCTATGTCTTTTAACAACAATAGTCAAGTCTTCCAATGGACTTTTTAGAGAAACCCAATAGATAGCTTTATTTTCTCTTTGTTTACTGAAATATTGAATGCTTATGTCTTATAAATTTAGTAGGAAAGTATTCTAATGACTTGCTTATGACACCCCATTGAATATATTATGTTTAGTTCCGTGGACACTGTAGCTTATTTACTTAAATTTCTGATAACTTGTGTGTCTGGTATGCACAGTCTGGTTAGCACAGTTAGTAAGGTGTTGGGTTTGCACTATCAAATTAAGACTGTCATTGGTTCGAATACCATGTTATCATGTTTTTATTTTACTAGTGTGGTTTGTGGCTCTATAATATGAATGCCTATGTCTTTTAACAACAATAGTCAAGTCTTCCAATGGACTTTTTAGTGAAACCCAATAGATAGCTTTATTTTCTCTTTGTTTACTCAAATATTGAATGCTTATGTCTTATAAATTTAGTAGGAAAGTATTCTAATGACTTGCTTATGACACCCCATAGAATATATTATGTTTAGTACCTTGGACACTGTAGCTTATTCACTTAAATCTCTGATAAATTGCATGTCTGGTATGCACAGTCTGCTTAGCACGGTTAGCAAGATGTTGGGTTTGCACTATCAAATTAAGACTGTCATTGGTTCGAATACCATGTTATCATGTTTTTATTTTTCTAGTGTGGTTTGTGGCTCTATAATATGAATGCCTATGTCTTTTAACAACAATAGTCAAGTCTTCCAATGGACTTTTTAGTGAAACCTAATAGATAGCTTTATTTTCTCTTTGTTCACTCAAATATTGAATGCTTATGTCTTATAAATTTAGTAGGAAAGTATTCTAATGACTTGCTTATGACACCCCATAGAATATATTATGTTTAGTACCTTGGACACTGTAGCTTATTCACTTAAATCTCTGATAAATTGCAGGTCTGGTATGCACAGTCTGGTTAGCACAGTTAGTAAGGTGTTGGGTTTGCACTATCAAATTAAGACTGTCATTGGTTCGAATCCCATGTTTTTATTTTACTAGTGTGGTTTGTGGCTCTATAATATGAATGCCTATGTCTTTTAACAACAATAGTCAAGTCTTCCAATGGACTTTTTAGTGAAACCCAATAGATAGCTTTATTTTCTCTTTGTTTACTCACATATTGAATGCTTATGTCTTATAAATTTAGTAGAAAAGTATTCTAATGACTTGCTTATGACACCCCATAGAATATATTATGTTTAGTACCTTGGACACTGTAGCTTATTCACTTAAATCTCTGATAAATTGCATGTCTGGTATGCACAGTCTGCTTAGCACGGTTAGTAAGATGTTGGGTTTGCACTATCAAATTAAGACTGTCATTGGTTCGAATACCATGTTATCATGTTTTTATTTTACTAGTGTGGTTTGTGGCTCTATAATATGAATGCCTATGTCTTTTAACAACAATAGTCAAGTCTTCCAATGGACTTTTTAGTGAAACCTAATAGATAGCTTTATTTTCTCTTTGTTTACTCAAATATTGAATGCTTATGTCTTATAAATTTAGTAGGAAAGTATTCTAATGACTTGCTTATGACACCCCATAGAATATATTATGTTTAGTACCTTGGACACTGTAGCTTATTCAATTAAATCTCTGATAAATTGCAGGTCTGGTATGCACAGTCTGCTTAGCACAGTTAGTAAGGTGTTGGGTTTGCACTATCAAATCAAGACTGTCATTGGTTCGAATCCCATGTTTTTATTTTACTAGTGTGGTTTGTGGCTCTATAATATGAATGCCTATGTCTTTTAACAACAATAGTCAAGTCTTCCAATGGACTTTTTAGTGAAACCCAATAGATAGCTTTATTTTCTCTTTGTTTACTCAAATATTGAATGCTTATGTCTTATAAATTTAGTAGGAAAGTATTCTAATGACTTGCTTATGACACCCCATAGAATATATTATGTTTAGTACCTTGGACACTGTAGCTTATTCACTTAAATCTCTGATAAATTGCAAGTCTGGTATGCACGGTCTGGTTAGCACAGTTAGTAAGGTTTTGGGTTTGTACTATCAAATTAAGACTGTCATTGGTTCGAATATCATGTTTTTATTTTACTAGTGTGGTTTGTGGCTCTATAATATGAATGCCTATGTCTTTTAACAACAATAGTCAAGTCTTCCAATGGACTTTTTAGAGAAACCCAATAGATAGCTTTATTTTCTCTTTGTTTACTCAAATATTGAATGCTTATGTCTTATAAATTTAGTAGGAAAGTATTCTAATGACTTGCTTATGACACCCCATTGAATATATTATGTTTAGTTCTGTGGACACTGTAGCTTATTCACTTAAATCTCTGATAAATTGTGTGTCTGGTATGCACGGTCTGGTCAGCACAGTTAGTAAGGTGTTGGGTTTGCACTATCAAATTAAGACTGTCGTTGCTTTGAATCCCATGTTATCATGTTTCTATTTTACTAGTGTGGTTTGTGGCTCTAAAATATGAATGCCTATGTCTTTTAACAACAATAGTCAAGTCTTCCAATGGACTTTTTAGTAAAACCCAATAGATAGCTTTATTTTCTCTTTGTTTACTGAAATATTGAATGCTTATGTCTTATAAATTTAGTAGGAAAGTATTCTAATGACTTGCTTATGACACCCCATAGAATATATTATGTTTAGTACCTTGGACACTGTAGCTTATTCACTTAAATCTCTGATAAATTGCATGTCTGGTATGTACAGTCTGGTTAGCACAGTTAGTAAGGTGTTGGGTTTGCACTATTAAATTAAGACTGTCATTGGTTCGAATACCATGTTATCATGTTTTTATTTTACTAGTGTGGTTTGTGGCTCTATAATATGAATGCCTATGTCTTTTAACAACAATAGTCAAGTCTTCCAATGGACTTTTTAGTGAAACCCAATAGATAGCTTTATTTTCTCTTTGTTTACTCAAATATTGAATGCTTATGTCTTATAAATTTAGTAGGAAAGTATTCTAATGACTTGCTTATGACACCCCATAGAATATATTATGTTTAGTACCTTGGACACTGTAGCTTATTCACTTAAATCTCTGATAAATTGCATGTCTGGTATGTACAGTCTGGTTAGCACAGTTAGTAAGGTGTTGGGTTTGCACTATTAAATTAAGACTGTCATTGGTTCGAATACCATGTTATCA